>NW_018403984.1:1396756-1397483 GCF_002113885.1 Mizuhopecten yessoensis
TGGTACGTGTACCTACTGACAATAGCATGTTGGAGGAACTGGTACATAGGTACGTGTACCTACTTATAAAGTATATTAGAGGACCTGGTACATTGGTACGTGTACCTACTGACAATAGCATGTTGGAGGAACTGTTACATAGGAACGTGTACCTACTTATAAAGTATATTAGAGGACCTGGTACATAGGTACGTGTACCTACTGAAAATAGTTTATTGCAGGACCTGGTACAGAGGTACGTGTGCCTTCTGACAATATTATGTTGGGGGACCTGGCACATAGGTACGTGTACCTACTGACAATAGTATGCTGGAGGACCTGGTACATAGGTACATGTACCTACTGATAAAAAATATTGGAGGACCTGGTACATAGTTACATGTACCTACTGATAAAGTATATTAGAGGACCTGGTACATAGGTACGTGTACCTACTGACAATAGTATGCTAGAGGACCTGGTACATAGGTACATGTACCTACTGATAAAGTATATTAGAGGAGCTGGTAATTAGGTACGTGTACCTACTGATAAAGTATATTTGAGGACCTGGTACATAGGTACGTGTAACTACTGATAAAGTATATAAGAGGACCTGGTACATAGGTACGTGTATCTACTGACAATAGTATATTGGAGGACCTTGTACATAGGTACGTGTACCTACTGATAAAATATATTTGAGGACCTGGTACATAGGTACATGTACCGACTGATAAAGTATATT
>NW_018403984.1:1400855-1429402 GCF_002113885.1 Mizuhopecten yessoensis
GGTACGTGTGCATGTACCTACGGATAAAGTATATTGGAGGACCTGGTGCATAGGTACGTGTACCTACTGACAATAGTATGTTGGAGGATCTTGTACAGAGGTACGTGTACCTACTGATAAAGTATATTGGAGGACCTGGTACATAGGTACGTGTACCTACTGATAAAGTATATTAGAGGACCTGGTACATAGGTACGTGTACCTACTGACAATAGTATGCTGGAGGACCTGGTACATAGGTACATGTACCTACTGATAAAGTATATTAGAGGACCTGGTACAGAGGTACGTGTACCTACTGACAATAGTGTGTTGGAGGACCTGGTACATAGGTACGTGTACCTACTGTTATTAGTATGATTGGGGACCTGGTACATAGGTACGTGTATCTACTGACAATAGTATATTGGACGACCTGGAACACAGGTACTTGTACCTACTGATAAAGTATATTGGAGGACCTGGTACATAGATACGTGTACCTACTGACAATAGTATGTTGGAGGACCTGGTACATAGGTACGTGTACCTACTGACAATAGTATGTTGGAGGACCTGGTATATTTGTACATGGGTACGTGTACCTACTGACAATAGTTTGTTGGAGGACCTGGCACTTAGGTACGTGTACCTACTGACAATAGTATGTTGGGGATGACAAAGGTGTGGTCCTGTTACCTGTGGTAACTGTTTACATGTTAAACCGTGAACAAGCTATTCATCAAAAAATCCGGATTTCCTCCATTTGATTTTGTTGTTATCGATCATCTGTTGATAATTATCTTTGAGACTGGGATTTAAACAATAACAAAGATATCGACTGAAACTAATTACTTAAAAAAAAGTGTTCCTGCTAATAACCAATCAGATAAATATGAAATAATTCACAATAGATTTGGTTTTTATACCATTTTAAAGTATTTATATAATAGCCGTTGTGTAAAACCTACGGTTTAGGTATTCATATTCGATTATTTTCTAAACAAATTAAAGTTAAATTAACTGAAAACATTTCATTAAATACGTATGTTTCCTTATTAAACTGCTGGACAGGATTTCGAGAACCAGTTGATGTATCTGAAGGTATTGGCCTTGCTCACCTTAACTATATGAATCACATGTATATGTAAACCTCCTCCTTTTAATGTAATCAATTACGATACTTAACATGTTTTCTTTCGTATAACTAATCTTAGTTACGGTAAATTTACCAACTAAACAACAAGTTAACGACTCCCTGGCTACATGTGTGCAAAAAGGGAATAGAATGGATGGAAGCTATTTCATTTTGCAAAAAACTCTTGTCTGATGCCTTACATGTATGTGCTGTTGTTAGTTACAGTATATGGTTCGTTTACAAAGAAATTACGTAGTATAAATATTCCTTGAAATTAGGGGGGGGGGGGGACAAATTCTTATTCTTGAATTCTGCTAGTAAGCGGTGTTTTAAAATACAACTTCAACGATAGCATTATTTACAAACTCGTCGGAAACAGTGTGCAATATTGCATTAACGAGAACAAATCATTAGTGAACAAAAGTACAAATCCAACATACAGGTGAAAGTCAAGCCTCACTTATCAAAGTTGTTGCGTTTGCTCGAGTTGTAGCGAAAGGACTGGTCACAGTGATTTCTTCCATTACCAGAATTCACTGTGAGAACAAAGAAAGTTTAATTTCTTAATTTATTATAACAAGTTTTATTTATTCACTCCGACACACTTACGTGTGTAACAAGAGGTCACATACATATAGTAAATATGATACATGGCGTGTGATGTACACAATTACAACATTGTATATAGCATAGTTACATATAGAAGGAGCACAACCTTGTACAGTAAATTTTTACATTAAATATATTAAACAACCCATGCATTTTGATTTGACTTGGATAAGTGAAATAATATTTTGGTATATATTTCTCTCTTAGACATTTAACTAAATCACTTTCACATATAAATAAGTAATGAACTTTATCTCCAATGTACGAATTACATAATGTACAGGTTCTTTCTTGACGAGGAATACCTAACCATCTTCCTTTTTCTATGAGTAAATGCATATTGCAAGAACGAAATTTACACATGATTTTCCTATCATTTGTATTAAGCTTAATTAAATATTTTTCTTATTCAAACTTTACCTTAAATATTGAATATGTTTGTCCTCTAGAGGAGTTAAGAATATCATCAAGCCATTTCTGTATAAATTGATCCTTTAGTCTACTTTTCACAAGCCTCTTAATTTCGTCTTTTGAAAAAAGAACACGTAGATTGATAGTACCACACATAGTTCAGGCCAGTTTGAGATAACATATCTTTAACCTATGCGAGCCATTTAAATAACACAGTTCCATTTTCTTGTAGTGTATACATTAGCTTATAAATAGTATTTGATAACTTACTAGAGGTAATCAACTTATGCCAGAATACTATTATTCTACATTTAATTTTGATGTCTAGTGGGTATCTTCCAAGCTCACCATAAACAATGAAATTGGGTGTACTTTTTCTTACATTAAGTATATATTAACAAAATTGAAGATTGATTATTTCTATAATATTTGTGTTTTCAAAACCCCATATTTCTGATGAATACAGAAGAACTGGCATGATTAATGAATCAAATATCTTCAATTGTAGATCAACTGGTAATGATATGTTTCTCAATTTCTTATAGACAGCACACACTGATTTCTGTGTTTGTTCAACAATTTTTTTCCTTGCTTTAAAGAAGCTACAACTAAAATTAAAAAATAATCCTAGATAGGCATACCCTTCCAGTATTTCTAATTCTACGTTACATAATGTTAAACGGGGAGTTCTTGCACATTTTCTTATTGAAACTTTAGTTTTTCCTGAGTTAATAGTTAACTTCCAAGTATTACAGTATTGTTCAAATTCATTTAAAGCTAATTGTAAACCATCTGGTGTTTCTGAAAACAGGACAGTATCATCGGCATATAAGATAATGAGTAGTTTGAGATACGCTCCAATGTTGTCAATACACAGTTTGTCGATTGTTTGAACAAAAGTACAAATCCAACATACAGGTGAAAGTCAAGCCTCACTTATCAAAGTTGTTGCGTTTGCTCGAGTCGTAGCGAAAGGACTCGTCACAGTGATTTCTTCCATTACCAGAATTCACTGTGAGAACAAAGAAAGTTAATATATCATAACAGATTTCAGATTTTTTTTCAGATTTCAGATTTTATTTCCAACACTCAGACACATGAAAATGTGTAACATGAGGTACATGTACATGAATTCATATATTAAATTTTGACAGGATGGACAGGTGCATGCATGTATACAAGGCAAGATTGTATTGACACTCAGACACATAATATGTGTTACATGAGGAAATAAAGTTGCAGATATGGAAAATGAAGTACAATGGACAGTTCAATTTAGAATCGGTACGGTATAGTAACATGATATGACATACAATGGAAAATACAAAACAAACATAAAAAACAACCATACATATAATTCACAAGTTATTCAACTATTAACAGTTATACATATGCATCATTCACAAAAGAGGAGCCATTTTGGTTAGGAAAATAGATAAACCTGTCAGAACTCGTTGATTGCATAATGATAAAAGACCTTTAAACTTATAAATATTTGGGTTTGTGCAATAATAACGGGGAATATATTTGTTACGTAAGGTGGATATAGTTATATTATTACATTCAAATATATAATGAAATTCATCTCCGACACTTTCCGCGCACAAATTACATAGTCGATTATCTCGGGGTATGTTATACCATCTACCTGTTTCAATTGGAAACTTCAAATTCGAGGTGCGCAGTTTTGTTATTGGTGTTCTGATATGTTCTGGCAGATTTAATAAATATTTTTCTAGACCAAATTCCGTTTTAAATAGAGTGTAGAACTGCCCACGAGATGAGCTAGTAATGTCATCGAACCATTGCTGTACAAAGTGATCGTTAAGCCGTTGTTTTAAAATGCATTTGTAAAATCCATCAGGCATATGTAATTTATTATCAAATATGTAAGAAAATCCCGTTTCATTGAAAATACCTTTTATATAGTTAATCCATTTGAACTGAAGAGTATCATCGTTTTGCATATGTAAAGCTAGTCGTAGTAATATGCTGCTGAGTTTGTTTTCATTACTAATTATTCTATTCCAAAAACCTAACATTCTTAGTTTAACATTTATTTCCAATGGCACACGACCTAGCTCGCCATAAATCATAAAATTAGGCGTTGTGGATCTCACTTTAAGAATTCTTTTACAAAATTTGAGATGAATCTGTTCGATTATTTTCAGGTTTTCGAATCCCCATACATCCGATCCATACAATAGAATCGGTTCCACTAAAGAATCAAATAGTTTTAATTGTAAATCTATAGGAAGAGAAAGGTTCCTGATTTTTTTGTAGATAGCAAATATTGACTTTTGGGCCTGGTTGATCAATCTGCGTCTTGCGTTTACAAAACTGCCATTGTAATTAAATGTTATTCCTAAGTAAGTAAAATTATCTACAATTTCTAAAATTTCATTTTGTAATACAAATACATGTTGTTGTTTACTTTTCCTCTTGCGAAAAACCATGACTTTTGTTTTATTTACATTTATATTAAGCTTCCAAATCTTACAATACTGCTGGAATACATTCAAAGCACTCTGCAGTCCCTCTGGACTTTCTGAAAATAGGACACTGTCATCAGCGTATAGGAGTACAAAAATTTCTACAAAAATATGTAGTTCATTATACAGCTTATCCCGTACATTTTCGAGTGGAACACAACTTAAAGAAGCAAAATAACTTTCAATGTCATTAAGAAATACTGAAAAAAGAAAGGGGGATAAATTTTCCCCTTGTCTAACCCCGATCAAGCAGGGGAAAAAATCTGACGTTTTCGAGTTGAATTGAACACAGGATTTAATATTATTATACATGTTATAGATAACTTTGAAACATTTCCCGTTTATATTGCTGCTATGTAATTTTTGCCACAGACCTGCTCTCCAGACGGTATCAAATGCCTTTTTAAAATCGATAAAGGTACAGTATAGCTTTTTGCCACTTGAAAGATATATAGAAATGAGAATATGCATAATAAAAACGTTGTCTATAGTTGAATGACCTTTTCTGAACCCTGCTTGACTTCGAGATATTAAATCAATTTGTTTTTCATATTCATTAAGACGGGTATTGATGATTGAAGTAAATAGTTTACCAAGACAACTAATTAAAGTGATAGCTCTATAATTATCAGGGTCTTCTGGACTTCCCTTATTTTTGTATATTGGTTTGATAATGCCGACACTCCAACTTTCCGGAATAATTCCCGTGTCTAATATTATATTGAACAATTTACAATAGACTGTGGTCATTTCCGGTGGGGAATTTTTCAGATATTCATTTAAAACGCGGTCCGGGCCGGACGCTTTATTATTTTTTAATGATTTAATAGCTTTTTGTATTTCTGATTCAGTAATTGGTACATTCAATGTATTGTTGACGTCATCATCATTATCAAAACTGTCGTTATCAACCTCGTCATTATTACTGTCCTCTTCGAGTGAATTAAGTTTCTTAAAATAGTCATATAGGTCGTCAATAGGTATGTCTGGTGTAGTATTTTTATTTTGTGAAAATTTATTAAGTGTTTTCCAGAATGCTTTAGGGTCTCGTTTGGAATTCTCTCTTAATTCTTTTGTGCATTTCTCTTGATATTTTTTGTAATTTTTCCTTAGTTGTTTTCTGTATTCTCTCCCTTTTTTATTCATCGTGTGCTTGGTTTCCGTTAACTTGTTAAATTTATATCTAATTTTATATTTATTAAAGGCGTTTCTAGCAAGTTTACAATCGTGGTTAAACCATGGCTTATTTACATTTTTGTACTTATTTTTACGACGGTGCGACACACCTATTGTATTAGTGGCGCTATTTATTAACACAGTAGATATGTCGGTCACTAGACCATTAACCTGTTCTTTGGTGATAGTATCACTAAGTAAAACATTATTTAGATTTATATTAATACTATGCAAGTGGTTTTTCACTTCTTGTGAAAAATTTGCCGATTTCATGTAATCCCATCTGATATAGTCTCCCTCTGAACCGAGTACTGGTATGTCTTTTGGCCTGGGCCTCGACAAATAAAACATGGTGGCGGACATCTTACCCTGAGGTAGTTTCCTGTGAAAAAGTGGTTTTTTTTTTTATAAGCAAAACTCTTTAACTTAAGTAACATTTGAAAAAAATAACGAGTTTTATTTAATTGGTGGTTGTCTTCGATCACAAAAACAAGAGATTACCAAAGTAAAATAAAAATGTAGTTAGAAATCAAAAAAGAATTACACGTATTTTAAGCTAATTTGATTTATTTCTCAATCAATTCCGCATATTTCTTTCTGTAGTGTTGTACTTGGCAACCCTTTTATAAAAGAACATGAAAATAAGAAGTTAACAACGTTTATATGATCTAGGGATTTCGCTCATCCGTCATAATCCATTCGGAACGCATCGGACCAGTGGACCGCGCATTCATTTGTAGTAGGATTACCTGAATATGTGATTTTAATCAGTGCGTGAAAACTGTAAGCCGGAGATGAAAAATGTTTTTTTTTTATAAATACAATCACTATGTTAATTAGGTACCTGTCCTTTCAATCTACCTAACAGAAAGATGTTTATTTTTATAAAATCTGCACGCTTAAAGATATTTAAATACGCTTATTAAGTAAGACTTAAATTCAAAGAAAGTATATAATGCCCACAACTTGCATTTCTATGTAATGCGAACAATTAATGAAGTTTGTAAAGATAATTTGACAAATTTTGACGCGTAATATGGGGCCTAGAACTCAAGATCAGCGGTACTAAATCTCCCAACTGAGAACAATATGCAACCTTGACCATTACACTGTTCTCCATGGGTGTTTTAGTTTTCCGACTGATACCTGGTAGATAAATACCAAACTTAATAAACCGCAAAGTCAGAATAAAAGCGTGTATACAGTATGGTTGTAGGAGTTACTCATACATAAACATACAAAGTATAAAGATTTAACTCAACACCAACCGGGTTAGCAATACATGTACAAGTTGGTTTGAAACGGTTGATATAATATCAAGTGTGATAGATTAACATAGAAACGTTTGTTACGAAATTTCATCAATCTATATATTCATCTTGATAATCAAGTTAACGGCTTTATTTATGAACCTGTTTACATATTATGCTATGAAATGATTCCAACCCTAATGACACGGCAGAGATTTCGTATGATACAAATATGGGCAATCATGACGTCACAGAGCGGAACGATGGCATCCGTGTTTACATGACAAATTTCCTTGCATTGATTATAATGGCCATTTAATTAAATAAAGAACAGTTGTAAATTCTGGAAGTTATGTTTGTGTCTATATAATGTATCATCAATGCCCCTTTATTTTGCCTCTGTCAATCAAATAAGACTGTGTCATGTCTCAGCGACATTAACGGTCAAGTATACGGACAGTGACCGATACGCCTACCGAGGGTTGAACGACTTACTACAATGCATTGCCATAAGGTGTTGATTATTTTTTCTGGTAGGGATATCGCTTTACAGGACACTGTTCGTTACCTCATATATTTAGCATAATTTGTGCAATGCAAAATTTCGTTAGAACGAAATGTTGGCTTACGTATTTTATCAATTAACTATTTATATATTATTTATCATAAATTAAGCATATGCTTAGTAGTGGATTTAATTAATAGTTATTATATTACATAATGATGATTGTTATTCTTCTATGTGAATGTATGGTCAGGAAAATTTCCTTTTTGTCAGTTTTATGCTACAGTTTTTAGGATCACATATACGAATGATTATCTACACAAGATTTCACAATTACAGGATTTTATTTGTTCACTCAGACAGTCGCACTAGTGCGAAACAAGAGGTCATACAGTTGGTACAATTTAAACATGGCGGGACATAATATGATACAGTATGAAGTTGATATAATAAAAAGTAAATGAAATAACAGAAATACCTTAACTATGTACATATAACTATGCTTTCAAAATTCTGCCTAATTTTTCTAGAAATCTACTTATACGAGTGAGAACTCGTGTATTACAAATTGAGAAAAGACCTTGCATTTTAGTCAAGCTTGGACACAGAAGCCCTATCAACCTGGATTGTTAAGGGAATTCATCTGTTTCGTACCATTCAGCTTCGCAACAACTTATGATAAAATAGCATATATCGATCCAAAGGAAAACCGTGAATCCAAATCATGACGAGGCAGTATTTCATGTACATATGTATCGAAACGGTTGAGACAAGTGCTTTCATTATTCGACAGTTTGTAGCACCGATCAATCTTAAATGGTTGAAGGCTATATGGTGCATTAAAATTTTTGCTTTGCTTGGCTTTCTGCATCAACAATTTGAATAATAAAAACGTTGCTACCATATTTCGAATTTCCAGCAATTGTTAAATAAAAATTACATTTTTTGTCGCATAACAATTAAAATGACGTCATTTTACATTTATTACGTAAAATATTATACAGGGTATCAACATTTGGAAGCGACGACTAAACGTTGATATTTGAAGAATGTTATAAATTGATCCCCGAGGGAATTATTAATATGTTTATAGTTATGTTCTTCGTGGAATACACCTGAATGTAAAAAAACACAAGGTACAGTGTATTAATCGCGAACGCTCAGTACAGCAACAGTTTCACTCATATTTGATGTTGCGTATGTTCCCTCACAATTTCAAATAATAGACTTTGATTATCCATAAAAAAAATCTGGAAAAAACTGTCTCGTCCTAGATTATGATACTACTTACTTACATATGTAATACATTAGTATACTATTGATATTATATCATTTTAGACATTAATGTGTATGCTACATTGTGTTTATTAATGTTTTAAAATGTGTACAATTCCTATCTGTGTACATGTTTATATCTATTCATTACGATCCGGGTGCTCATATTATCAATAGACAATTACTTGCTATGACCATGTCGAGAGTATCGGACAGTTGACCACTACATCAAAGTTGGTGTAGTGGTAGGAACAGCGGGTATTTCATCCTCGATACTCAAGGGGAACGCTCACTTACGCTCTCTGCACCCCTAGAATATGTCATAGCAAAATTTAAGGTATGGTACAAAAAAACTGACCAATCGCTAGGCCGACATTTGGGCACTTGAAGATTACAGGGGAGCGACACCCGACTTCAAAGTCAGTCAATTTTACCGTTACGCGACCGAGCGATTCATTTGATGTACAACTTAGTATCAAACCAGTCTTCTCGTCTCATCCACAAGGCGGCGCACACTGAGCCTTCGATTTTGCTATGACAAATTGTAAGGGTGCAGAGAGCGTAAGTGAGCGTTACCCCTGGAGTATCGAGGTATTTGTATGCTAAGCAATTCGATGCTGTAAGTCCTGAGTTCGAGGCCCGAGCAGGACAAGAGCTCTAAAACTGTTTTCGCTCATCACTCTTGTTTATATGTCATTCATACAAAACAAAATATAAACGGTTAAAATTTATAGACATAAGTCGGTGAAACTGCTTCAGTAATTTGTTTTGATTGATTTAAACACATTTTTTTAAATTGCATTTATTTTACAAAAAGGATTGGGCACAGGTTATCCAACTGATGTAAAGCCTTTCCCACTGTATAATTACAAATACATAGGATTTCTGAGCAATAATGAATGGTGTAAGTATGCTATAGATAAAAAAAATGTAATGTGATTTACGATACTTATTTGATAGATGTCTGTGCTCATTGAATAATAATTAACGACGTCAATGAATTAATAAGCGCAGCCATATTGATGCCACGTGTCGTAATGGCTCGTGTTAATTATATGTAACGTTTTATTACGTCTACGCTAGTATCTGTGAGACAGTCTAATTAATTACAGAATTAATGGGACAATATACTATCATTACTAGATGCTCTCAAATAAAAAAAAAAAAACATAAAAGAACTTATTGGTATAACGGTGGAAGTGATCATAACATGTGAATGTGTTGAACAAATGACAATAATTATGGTAATTATGATATGTACATTATGTAAAACGACTTACTGATTCACAAATATTTAAAAACTCAATTAATTAGCTTAGATTACAGAATACCACATTGGATGACATAACAACTTAATATAAGACATACATATAAGAATAAAAATACAAGGAATTACATGGAAATTAAATAATAATTTACCTTGAATCATATTTATTGAAACCATGCGTACAATGGATCACGTTGAAATCATTATACAATAAAAATATAATCATAGTGGAATCATGAAATAATAAATCATATTTGAAGCTTCATGATACAATCAATTACACTGAAATTATTATACAATAAATTCCATTGGTAAAAGCGTACATACAATACACAACATTGATCCAATCATCATACAATCAATCACATGAAAATCATTATACAATGAATTACATTGCAATAATAATAGATAAACTGTATTGATTAAATCATATTCCGAAATATTACATTGATATAATAATACAATAAATTTCATTGATATAATGATACACTAAAATTACATTGATTAATGATACAATAAATTACATTGATTTAATCATACATTAAATTACATTGATATAATAATACAATAAATTTCATTGATAAAATAATACAATAAAATTACATTGATTAATGATACAATTTGCGTGTGGATATTTTCGCGCAAAGTTGCTCAATGCGAAAAAAGCCAACATTTCCAACTTTTAAGTGAAAAATACCCTTACTTACAAAACAAACAAAAAAGATTAAAAGATAAATCTTTCTGCGATGAAAATTACTTATATACCTGGGTAAAATCTGGATTTGATGATGATTTTTATTAATTAAAGTATTTGTTCATTGATTTATTTTCTTCTTATATATATTTGTCTCAATCCTACTTTTATCCTATGAACCAAAGTGAAGGACAGACGTACTGGCGTTATTCCATTAAACAAAACTGGGCTTAGATTATCTCTGAGAAGTTATGAAGTATTCTAAATCATCAACATAGTCAACAATAATTTCAATTTTAAAAAATCGACTTCTACCACATTGTGCTTAACGCAAACCCATGTTATAATTCATGTATATCAGCAATTTCTAAAACGGCAAACGCATACAGAAATGACAAAAGATATGATACTCATTTTGTTGAATAGCACACTGTAAAACCAAGGCTACTTAAAACTTATATTAGATTCCCTCCGAATTCTTAAATTTAACTTGAAGATATATTGCTGATGCTTTATTCTTGAATAACAAGAATTTCAAGGACTGCTTACATTTCAAAACCCCTCAAGATATTGAAATAAGAGATAGCACAGACCCTACTTATTTAGCTTCCTTTTCAGAGATTAATCTACAATGCACAATAACAGCTACTAACTTATTGAAATAATTTTACAGATTAGGATGACGATTTTGGTTTCCCTGCATTTAAGCACCATTTTCGTAGCAGTATTACAGCAGCCTCTCCTTGTTAGGGAGTGTATACACTTGTATATCACAAAACTTGATTTGGTCTTCCAGAATATGTTCTTAACCTCAGGATTATTTTAGTATACATACGTCCTGTTGATCAAACAACTATAGAGCTAGTGTTTTATACCAGAATGTTTCAATCCACAATGGAGAATTGTAAGGTCTTCATCATGACTTAATTTCCACTTTTCAGACTTTCCATGATCAAAACACTTGTTCACTACGTCTTTCACAGCTGATGACCTACACAATTGTGTTTGGCGGGAAACACCATGACCGGTGCAAGTTCATGACGTTTTCCGTGTTTCCACACTGCGTTTTGTATTATGTTTGCCTACGCAACAGGAAATATAGGATATTTGCATCAGTGAACAAAACATTGTATGCAATGCCGACCTCTGCGGCTATACAATTTCATTTGGAACTCACAGGTATTCCTGAATTGTTTTTAAATCAAATAATATAGTTTTTTTTTACACAACTCCCATTCTGTGTCAACAGTACATAGACCAATTTGGATTTCCATTTTTGTTGTTGTCCCTAGCATCACTATTGGGTCGTAGGTGGATGAAACAACTGACGATGCAGTTCAATTATATATTACCAAATGTTGTAGATAGCATCACATGTGAGTGTCTTGAAAAGATATAAGATGGTATATTCTGCGGGTGTATATATCAGTCCCGAGGTCTGTCGTAACCTTGATGGCCACAGTTTTTTCTTTTGATTAAGGAGAGGGATCATATAGGCTATGCCTGTTGATTAAGGAGAGGGATTATATAGGCTATGCCTGTTGATTAAGGAGAGGGATTACATAGGCTATGCCTGTTGATTAAGGAGAGGGATTATATAGGCTGTGCCTGATGATTAAGGAGAGGGATTAAATAGACTATGCCTGTTGATTAAGGAGAGGGATTACATAGGCTGTGCCTATTGATTAAGGAGAGGGTTATATAGGTTATGCCTGTTGATTAAGGAGAGGGAATCACATAGGATGTGCCTGTTGATTAAGGAGAGGGTTATATAGGCTAGTCCTATTGATTAAGGAGAGGGATTATATAGCCTATGCCTGTTGATTAAGGAGAGGGATTATATAGGCTATGCCTGTTAATTAAGGAGAGGGATTACATAGGCTATGCCTGTTTATTAAAGAGAGGGATTATATAGCCTATGCCTACTGATTAAGGAGAGGGGATGACATAGGCTGTGCCTGTTGATTAAGGAGAGGGATTATATAGCCTATGCCTGTTGATTAAGGAGAGGGAATCACATAGGCTGTGCCTGTTGATTAAGGAGAGGGTTATATAGGCTATGCCTATTGATTAAGGAGAGGGATTATATAGCCTATGCCTGTTTATTAAAGAGAGGGATTATATAGCCTAGGCCTGTTGATTAAGGAGAGGGATTATATAGCCTATGCCTGTTGATTAAGGAGAGGGACTATATAGGCTATTCTTGTTGCCTATTTACATGTAGTTTGTACGTGAGTTCTGTACAAAAGTATTCTGAAGTGGAATCTCTTTTAGCGGAACGATTCATAATATGTACATTTTACTCGTTATTAATTTCAAATTATTTTTTGCTGCTCTATTATTAAATAATATTTATAAGGGGTTTTACGCACATCTCGCTCCGTTTTAACAGCAGTTTAGCCTCAGTTCTAACCCACATTATACACCCTCTGGTAGAACTTCCCCATACTCCAAACTGATGGACTATGTATTAATCTCACTGCTACAACCAGTATTTATACCATTTCGTAACAGCTTTCTAAATTTAATAGCTTGTTCTCATTTTTTACACATTTGAGATCAATCGAATTAGATGACACATTTGAGGTGTGAACAACATGAATCACAACGGAAACCTTGTTTGTTCTAGAGAGAATTTGATTTGTTTTAAGTTTTATAATCTAAACCTCACCTACGTTCTGTAGTATACGAATATAACGATGTGTATCAAATAAAGATCTCCTTTGTGTAGTCGTGCGTGACGTCATTACGCGGTCGTTGTTATCAGTCTTAAATCTCATTCATCAAATATATCGCGCAAATGTGTCGGAAAGTGACGGAGAAGTTTACTACACATACAACTAAGAAATATCGCTTATTTCTTAACCTTTATAAAGAAACGGACAATATATAATTGATGATGCGATCTGCTTTAAATAGTTTTTGCTTCTCATTTTCTGTCACTCCTCTCTGCATTGCTTGCTTGGGACAGTAACAATTTCTTAGCAGAGGTAAGTTTCTTACTTTTTTGTTTTACTTTCAATCGATGTTATACTTGTGTTGTTGTGATATTTCTAAAAGCGGTAGTGTGTAGATGTTTATGATAGTTATCTAGGGTTTAAACAAGCATTTCATGTTGTCATTTTCGAAAATAACACTTCTTAAGGTACTCATGCCAACACAAGAACTATTCCCTCGTAAAATATTCGTTTCCCAATATTATTAAATTCATGTATATTAAACACATTTATTAGAATGTCTTAAAAGTAAAAGTCATAATTATAACAAATAAATAAGTATTGCTTAGAGCGATCTGTTCCTTTTTGGAAGACAGGACGAATATCCCAACCAAACAGTTTGTCATGGAACTAAGGTGGTAATAAGCTTTATATTATTGTGTACGATATGATTCAGGTGTTTTTTTGATATCTTTCTTGTAAGATAATTTAATAACTGCATAGTATATTTCACATATCTCATGACAATTTCAAGGTATATAGATACATTTTTTTTTTAAATCTGATAAGATATTTTCGTCCAATCTGTCTGTCTACTTGGCGGATATAATAAACGCTTCCGTGTTTTCTAAATTTACTTAAAATCGAAGCTTGAAAGTCTTTTTTTATCATAAATTTGACAGTCGATATCTCTCTGAAGCTATAATGTAAACTTTAACTTCATCAAGAAGTATTGTAAGAGAGAAAAATAATCAGATATAAATATAGTTCTTCTGTGGATATCGTCTTTTGTATGTAAGATGTAAATATATTTGTGGGATATCTTATAAAGTTCAAGGTATCTTATATAACATGTACGAAACCTTATTAAGCTTTGAACTTAGCTCATAAAAATGTCGTACAGAGTTTTTAAGATGTCCTATAATCTTTTGAAGATATCTTATACAGCTGTGCGTTGTAAGACATATACATTTTATAAGAGATATCGTATATATTAAGTGACAAGTCATATTGAGAGTTCCTATTGATATGTCCTAATTCAATAAATGAACATAAAGTACGTTTGTCATAAGTACAACATGTAAGTGAATGAAATATTGACAAAACCGGAGATAAAAAAACAGTAAAAATTGTTTTTGAAGATTTAACGTTCTGCAATAACGACACAAAACAAAACTGAAGATTGACTATGCAAATAATAGAGTGCATACGAAGTAAGACAATACCTATTAAACACTTTGTGAACAACGGAAATAAAACAGAAGAACCTTGTTGTATTCCTGGCCAGTGAAATAAATATTTAATTTTCAAAAAAAACATATTTTTTTTAAGTATGATGTACAATCTATTCTTTTTTACCTGTTTCGTTTCAGTATGACACTTTGCGCTCACATAAATTAATTGAGTAATAAATCCCGGAAATCAAATTTAAAACTGTTATTCATGAATCGTTCAGCTCATATAATACTTTATCCGGTGACTGTTTTTAATTTTACTCGACCTGTCATGCATTCACGTACATGTATGCTATAGTATTTAGTTTTGTTTGTGAGAATAAAGCAACATATGTCTGTCCATAATGTATATGCATCCTTGTACTGATTAATTATTGATTAATTCTTGTTTGTTTTGCATATGTTGTATACCAAACTTTAGTCAGTGATTCCAACAACACTACATATAACTTAATTCGATACCTTAAACTCATTGTCGACGATGTAATACTTTTAATTATTCCAATATTTATAATTAAACAGCATTATTTTACATTATAAATTTTGACCATTTTGAGTTTTCATATAACGCATTGGCAATATAGCAATAATGGTATAAAATGTGAAGTAAGTGTATAATATTGCACGTAACTGCTGTCAAGTAATTATTTAAGGAATGATTTTTATTTTTTCAACATTTATGAGGTCATAACAACAATGGGTTTATGGACATATTGAATGAATCGCGTTAGCGATTCATGTAAAATATGTCCAAAAACCCATTGTTGTTATGACCTCATAAATGTTGAAAAAATAAATATCATTCCTTATATTTACATTGACGAATCCTTTCAGTGGATCGATATAACAACGAATAAAACAAATAAACAGGGTTTGTTCCTGCTTATACACGGGTGCAACGCAGTGGCGAGAACAGTGTTTTTTCGCGGGGAAATGTGACACTATCGTGAGAGATCTTAGCAACCGTCAACAACAATAACACAACAAAATGTAGTTCCATATTCAATGTTTATTTGTAGCACAGGACACGTGAATACGTGGATATTTCACCAAGCACAGTTCAATAATATTTTAAGATGTAAGAATTAAGCATCTAGGTCGGTCGTTCCGAGTGAGTAGTTTTTGTAGTGTATTACTACGCAGTGTGATCAGGTTACTATCAGTTTCCACGTGCTGAGATTCTATGAACACCTGTGTTATGCATTTATGAATGTATTTTTTGTCAATGGGTCTAAGCATACAGAATGTAAATATAGTCAAATGAGAGAAAGTATAATGTAACGATTAGGCATATCAACAGTAAAAGGGAAAGCACGTTATACTTTGGATATGTTGGTGTGAATGTCTCCTGTCAATTTCAATATTAACTAAGGCAATTTTATTTTACAGGAGTGCAGCATCGACACCCCACCACCAATATGGCATCTGTCCTCTTGATCTGTGCGTGTCTGATGGGATCTGTATACGGCCAATCTGTTAAAAGAACTTCACATACAAACATATTTGTTGATCCCACTAACCCTCTATCAGAAGCTTTCCACAACGTGGCGTCAACCGCAGAGGGAAGTTTAGTATCTCAGAGCAATTTAGCTGATATTTCACAGAATTTGCGAGGATTTAGTCCTGCCGAATTTCCTGCAGCATTAAAACAAATACTGGCCGGTGCTGCTTCCCCTGCTGAAGCTGTAAGGAGAGCGAACGAGAATTCTGACAAATTGTTGACAGATGGAAACAATATACAGAAAGCCTTCCAAGTAGTTCAAAATAATGCCGTTCTTAAGCAGGTTTTAGAGCTACAAAGGAGTAGAGAAGCGGCTACAGATACAGCGGCTCAACGAATGCGAGCAGAGCTAACGCGAGTTATTCAGCAACAGCAGCAACAGCAGCAACAACAGCAACAGCAGCAGCAACAGCAGCTGTTCTTGGCACAGCAACAGCGACAGCAACAACTACTACAGCAACGACTACAACAGCAGCAGCAGCAACCACAACAACAACAAGGGAATTCACTTTTCACAGATACCCAAATTCCCGACGTACATGAGGGGTTGATAGCTGCCAACCTTTTGCCTACTTCGTTGAATGAGGCAACCACTGGTACAACAAACCGATTTGTAGGTTCTAGTGGTCCTAGTGGTTCTAGCATTAGTTCCAGCAGCACAAGCCAAAGCAGTAACGTCGTTAAGAAAACAAGCAAAAGCGAGAAGAAACAGAAACTGGAAGCAAGATTGAAAAAACTGAGGGAAAGAATTGCGAAGAAGAAAAGGGAAAAGGCAGAGGAGGAAAGAGCGAAACAAACTGCGGCTGCGGCTAAAAATGCTGAAGCCATGGCTACAGCAAGACAGGAAGCTGCTCAGCGCCAAACAGAAGAGTTGTCACGTAATAACGAATTCAATGCAGAAGCAACTTCCACTGGGAGATTTTCAGGCGTAACTTCACAAGACGTTCTGTTGCAAGCAGGAGAAAATGCTGCAGCTGAAGCTCGTATTGCGGGGATGTTAGAGAACCAAGTACAGGGAACCAGTGAAGCAATCACGGTACCTTTTGGACAAAATCAAGGAGAATTCGCATCTGGAGCTGTTTCGCAGTTTATTACGTCATCTCCTGTTTCCACTGGACGAACTGCACAGAGAATGTCATTTGTACCATCGTTCAACAGCCAGAATCAGATTTTTCGGTCAGGTTCGCTAAATGGAATAGGTTCCTTTGACATTTCCAATGCCCAGAGTGTATCGACTCAAGCGAATTCGATGCAACGGTCAATGGGAGCGGCAAGATCTGTACCGACAATTCCTAACCATTCAAACCGTGGGTTCCTCGCTAGAGTCGATAGAAATGGAGACGTTGTGCCTTTGAGCCGAGGCGTCAGTAGTTTTCAATCCCCTAACAATTTTGTCCAGTTTCCATCGCCTTCACAATTCACTTACAGCCCTGCTATTTCATCGCCTGTGTCTTACACAACCAACATGTATAGTTCTCCGTATCAAAATTTTGCACCATACACAACCTCATATGGTACGATGGCGCCGATATTCAGAAATGCAGCATATTCTTTGCCTGGAATGAATGCACAATATTCGCATGTAGTCCTGAATGCACCGCATTCCGTTTCATACCCTAGATATACTTCACCATCATTCCAGGCATTCGTTTGAAAATATATATAACAGCATGCTGAAAAGCACGTATGTACAAATCGATTGGAGCATTTTATATTCACCCATTGTTGAACGAATCTCAACTTAATAACCAAACATTAATAGATCGTGTGTATTACGTACGGTGCTGGTGCATGGGTAAACTGGACAAAACGCTACTACATTCTACTACACACAACTCTCATTTTATTTCATCGATTGTTTATCATTACTCTTCTCAGTTGTTATCCAATATTTCTTCTTTATTTTGAAAGGACATTTACTGTTTTATGACAGTTTTTGGTGTCTGAATTTGTTGATATCATTAGACGTTGGCCTGTTGGTCGAAGTTGTCCGATCATACCCGATATGTGCCGATGTTTACCGACCAGATGATACTAGCCTACTGACTAGCAATCAGAGCTATGGTGGAGATGGACAATTGTCTTTTGTCGTGAAGTTATCAACAAATGTCACATTTCGTATAACATACCATAAATATATCTTTTATGCAATATAATTTTTGCAAATAAAGAAATTTGTATTTAACAACTGCGTGGACTAATTGTGAAAATCCACGCAGAAAAAAAAAATGCATTATGAGTTTGTGTTTCTTTTGACGAGAATGAAATCATTCGAGTCCAATTAATACCAGATCCAAAAAAACGGCAGGTGTCTGGTCAAGGAGCATCATTTTATATCATTATGATTATTTCTTTCAAGATCAAAGAAGATTAATATGCATTTCACATTAATAAGGCCGAAATAATATAATAATAAAATTCGGACAATAGATATTGTTTTATACGTGTAGTACTTATCGGATATGGATCCTTAGTAGAGAATATCTACATTGGATATTTCCTTATAAGTTACATAAGCATGTGTGGTATGTCTGAAATTATCAATTACACGTATAGTGATATATAGGATACTCTCAAATCAGCTGCTGTAAATTCTGAAGATTTTGCTTATCGCAGAAAAATCTTTTTTAATTCTTCCTGTTCAGTGTTTCCCAAATTGAAGTTAACTTTGCCTCCAAGCAGATGATACATACTTTCTTATTTACTAAGCTTTATTCGTGCCAATTTTTAGGGGGTAGAAAATAATGTCAAGTCGTACGTATACTAGTTAAAAAGTCGTACGAAAGAGTTAAAAGTAAGTTGTCAAGGGTGACATTTACATTTATTTACCTGCTTTTCTTTTTTACAAAAACTGACTGCGTATGTTTCGGCCAAGGTACATTTTAGGAGATAAAAGAAATTAGTATCAAAGGGACAATTTAGTGACGTAATTTCTTTTTATAACCTTGTCGCAAAATCTTCATGATAATATAGTTTGATACACTTTATGGACATGACATGTCGAGATATTGACAAGAGACACTGTTTTCTTGACGTTCTTTATCAGTAATTAAGAAATCTTTAACCGTACAGCCGTACGTTTTAGCGGGAGCTGTCGGTGAATATCTGGCTAACAAAAATGTCTTTCTAGCCGAGGAGAGAAGGTAACTTCTCGCTTATTTACCTATCCACTCTGGAATACAAGTACATGCATTTATTCGGAATCAAAATCATCTTCCAACAGCATCTCAAACATCGTTATAAATGAGTGATCTTTTTTACGTTTAAACCTTTTGCTATCGTACTTTCTGCGATTTGAAATTCTCCCTGTGGCACCCTCTCAGTGCGTGCATGCTCTAATTTAACCTGTTCGTCTTTATTCAAATCCATATATGAACAGAAATAATGTATTAGAGGTATGTATTATGATACTTATAATTGTTACTTGCGATGTATTGTGTCGATTCAAGAATTTGTTATGCTTGTACTTAGACTCATAACTGACACTGTGTTGTCGGTTTTTCTCACTGAAAGGCCCTGCTATTGCGCTATTTCGGTCGTACATGTAGCTATTTTTCTCACCGGTTCGGTTTGGTTTGGTTTAGTATTGTTTAACGTCCTATCAACAGCTATGGTCATTTAAGGTGTGCAAGATGCATGCGTGTAGTGCATGCGTGTGCGTTTTGGGAGGCTGCGATATGTTCGTGTTTGTCTCCTTGTAATAGCGACTTTATAGTGCTACCTCACTGAAACATACTGCCTAAGACACCCAGCAGGACACCCCTACCGGTCACATTATACTGACAACGGGCGCATTATACTGACAACAGGCGAACCAGTCGTCCCACTCATAAATTGCTGAGCGTTAAGCAGGAGTAGAAACTACCATTTTTACATACTCTTGTATGTCTCGGCCCGCTTTCCCAAAATATAAAAATGGACATTGGCTTCAGGTCATGTCATTATCAACTACGTACACTTACGTTAGAAGATATATGTTTTCAGTATCAACTCGATTTTCAATATGTCATTTGACTAAATAGCCCCTTTAAAATTCTTCTCTGATTTTACTGCTTTGTCACTTGTGACGCTTCCAAAGTTTAGTTATGATCGGTTTAAAAATTGCATGCTTGCCAACTTTTTGAAATCTCCACGGGGGAGATTCTGCATTCTCAAAATAAAAATATAAATAAATTGTGTCCATATACCCACATAGAGACAAAATAACCCTTTGAACTGACATATTTTGATTTGTTCATAGTATTCACTGGCTGAAATTGCTAAATGTAAGGGTAAAAAATCGGGAGAAAAATCGATGCCATTCAATACAATTCCTAAATCAATGTCAGCTTTTGAAGAAATTGGTTGTCCTGTGCGATAATATAGTGGTATAAGGCACTATAATGTACATGTTTCTTCTTGTGTACTCTCCAGTCCTCAGCTCCGTGAAAAAGTCTTTTCTTAAAATTAAACCAATATTCACACAGGAGAGATTGGGACACATAGCGGAGAACAATCTCTGATAAGCTTGTATACATAATGTATACATGTAATTAGCACATCAATAAAACGCCTCTATTTTGGTAAGTTATGAAAAAAAATTAATCGATATAATTGATAAAATATGGGTGGTTTGGTGGCACCGTGGATAGCTCATGATTTTGATGTCCAGATAGGACGTGTAAAATGAACGGGGTCACCTGCCCAACCATTTGTTACATGCGGGAACCACATTACGAGCCCCTATGTATAAATATATATGGGCGTTTTGAATCAGGACCATCCTAACACTTACGCTTTTCTTTCGAGTGGTAGGGAAAAAGACGAGCATTTAAAAGGAACATTTGGCGATGTTAAAAGCACGCAGTCGTTTTAACGATACAGTATATTTCGTACTACATAAAAGTGTAAAACTCTGCACAACAACAAAGCTGTGATTTGATCGATGTACTGTAACACTACTGGGGTGACGGTTTAAAATTCGGGGCCTTTAAAAATTCAAAATTTTGGGCGGTTTGGGTGCAGATATGGAGGAGAGAGAGAGAGTCCTGCCCCTCTACTATATTGCCTTTATTAAAAAGTTCGTACGACTTTTTATCTCGTTCATACGAATTTTTACTTCGTTCGTACGACTTTTTATATGCCCGGCAAAAGTTTGACGGGACGTCGATGGCATGCGGAGACGGACGTCCGTTCGTCCGCCCGTCCATACTTTGATTTTCGCAAGATAACTGGCTTATATATATATCGTTCATTTTGATGAAACTTGGTATGCATTTACATTATAGATTAATTGAAATTAAGTTCGAACTTGGGCAAAATTCACGTTTGAATAATTAGCCTACAGCGTTCTGATTTGTCAATTTCTAAACTATAGTTTACGCAAGATAACTTGCCTAAATGTCATTCAAAATTTATGAAACCTGGGTCCGTATTCATAAAAACGTTCTCCTGCTTATACTCTTTGTGTTCAAGCCCGGTGTTTTATTCCGATAATAAAGTAATAATAATTTACATTTCGTAAATGATTTAAACGAAATTTTAAAAGATTTTAATAGCCGAATCGCGTTTCAATATCTATACTTGACTTTTTTTCCGTGTCGCATGAATTATGCAAGTTTCAAGAAAGTTTGCTTGGGCACAAAATCCAAGTTTGAGCATGAGAACGGTTTCATGAATACGGGCCCTGGTGTGCATGAACACTATATGAAGACTGAGGCTTACTTCGAAGTTGATCAAAATCCGCGCATAGTTAATAAGCATACTGTGTTCTGATTGGTTGATGGTTTCTCCACAATAACTTTGTCACAATATCAGATTCTGATAAAACTTGGTCAGTATTTATATTATACAACGACAAACGCTAGGCTACGAAGGCCTAGCTATTAGGGTCACTTTTAAGAAATAAAAATAATGAAAAGTCGTTATAATGCGAAAAAATATGTTATTACGCAAAAAAACACGTTTTAACGTGAAAAAACCCACGTAATATTGCGAAGAAATAAGTAATTACGCAAACGAAACACGCAATTACGCGAAAAATCACGTAATAACGCGAAATAAACACGTAATTACGCGAAAGCAAAAGTCGTAATAACGCGAGAAATCGCGTACAATAAAACGTGACACACACTCGTCGTTAACATTTTAAACATTTTACTTCGTTAAAACTGCTGAACAGAATTTAGTACATGTATGGACCTGCATTAGGGAAAACCTAACACAACTAGAGGCATTAGTAGCTTCGATACGTCTAGAGAAAATGAGAGAGAAAATGTCTAAAACTTAAAAGAAAGAACACTAACCCAAAACAGGAGAAATCACAAAAAAAAAAACAGCTTATGTGTTGGTCAATATTTATACTTTGCCTAATAGAGAAATCTGCCAGTAATTAATTATCAATACAAATGTCTTTGGCTCCAATGTTGTAATATGATCCATTATTGGGAAAAAGGGGCAATTTCGATTTCTATTTTCATGGATTGAAATATATACAAAGGAGGACAATTCCTATGAAAATCAAACTTTTAAAGACCATAAAGGATATGTAAAATATATATGTTCCTTAAGCATATAACCTGTGTTACTCGTTATAGTGTGTACGTTATTATCTCGTACGTACGACTTGGTCAAGTACTGTATGCTTTCTCCTTTCACCACATTCACAAAATAACTTTCAACTTTAATGAGTAATAAAGTTCAAATGTTGTTTCAAACATTAAGATAAGTTGTAGTTATAATGCATCAGAAGGATTTTAAGTATGTCAGATTGGCATGGGAAGGTCGTATTGTTCCGCCCTGTGTTACTCGTTATAGTGTGTACGTTATTATCTCGTACGTACGACTTTTTAACTCGTTCTTACGACTTTTTATTTCGTTCGTACAACTTTTTAACTCGGTTAAGTTGCTCTGTACATTTACCGAGAAAAGATTTTACACCGGGACAAATTATTGAAAATTGCCGCCATACCATCAACAACAAAATAACACTACAGGGCAACGTTCTTTAACATTCTTATCCCCGAGGAATATCACTTTCCCTCCACTTTGAATAAACGTCATACAGACAGTATAAAAAGTCTCCTAGTCGATTAAAGTTTAAATGAGTATTAAAAGATCTTGAGAACAATGGCATGTAAATAAAAAAAAATCGAAGCATATTTGGAAAGAGTTATATCAGCGCCAACTGTTCTAGGGTTATCTATTTCTATTGCTTGAACCTGGGTTATCTATTTCTATTGCTTGAACCTTATATAAAGATTTTATTTTAAACCAGAGCTTCACCAACTCTAATACAGAGTCTGTTTCGGAATGGATCGGTCGCAAAACTGGCTTGGCGTTAATTATAACAATTTAAGAAATTTTGTCAAAGTTATACAAAATAATTGAAATATTGTGCTCTCTAAATTGAGGTTTCCATCAATTCAAGTCTCGTTTTGATCTCGCGTAAGGGTTTTTTGTAATATTTAACAAATTATGATCAAATTTTAATAGCAAACACGCATCTGAAAAATGTGTCAAAAATCTAAAGGTCTATTTTATGTAGAACTTTTTTCATTTTAAATTTGATTGATCACTTAAATTGTCATTATGTTGCCATTTTTAATTGAAGCAAGTTCATTTTTGCTGTACAACTTTATAATGTTCTATGTAATTTGAAAAAAACATGCAACAAAGTGGAAAATTATACATTTTTGGGTATTTGTCTGACACATTAAGTGTAACTAAAGCACTTTTGATTTTTGACCCCAAAATGTTGTAGAATAACACCAAATAATAACGGGACAAAAAATGAAGCACACGGACCCACCTTTTTATGGGTATTTTGGAAAGAGAAACCTATTTTTTTTTATTTGTTCTATATTTTAAAAAGTTTTATAGCAGAACTTTTTATGTCAAGCGTTAAATCTGCAAAAGAAAAGTTGAAAATAAGTATTTTTCTTTAAAACATAAGGAGTAGAAGTAACTTAAATTGCTCTTTTGAGTAAGTTAATAAGTTAAGAATAAGTAAGAATAAGTTAAAGAAATTTAACTTCCATAATTTTAAAGAAAATGCTACTTTTGTCATTTCATTTCTTCAAACATTCATACATATCTGATAACACACTTGGAAAATATTGTATGAGTATGTCCTGAAAATGGCCAAAACCGCAGTCATGGCACAAAAACGAGCACACGGACATATAATTCTTTTAGCATTGTCTGCTATGCCATTAATTGCCTGGACTGTATATCCTGCCTGTTAAGACTTCCCGCATTCGAAATCATTATGTTAAAATGTCCATTGCGCCTAAGTTTTCCATGAAGATATAACGTGCTCGTCCTCAGCAACAATTCCGTCATCAATTTTTGAGAAAACGACGTAATTTTCTCACACAAACCAATGACGTAATAATCACCAACGGAAGACGGAAAAAGTACCAGAATACTTACAAGTACCAGTCGTTTCATAACTATCACTATGACTTCCGGTTTCAGCAGGTGTTCTATCACGCTGTACGGCACGATTTTCCGCCTTTTCCCGTTCATTTTTCGTTAGATAGTCGATCGTCTAACACATAAAACGGTTCAAAACAATCTGTGCTACAATTTCTGTCTCTCCCTGCAGTTTATTATATATAATATAAACTTTATTTATTTTTCAACAATTATTAATTAAGTTATTTCAACTTAAATTAACCTATCTTTTTGGCCCGGATGTTAGCGCACGTGACCCCATACCTTTTCACGTCCGATTGGGGTATCGAACACCGGCCGCCGTGGTGAAAAGCAAGTGTGCTATTCACCGCACCACCGACCTTCCTGTTTTTTGTTGTGATTCCCTTTTCCGATTCCTTTCGTTTTGTCGCTGTTCCTGTTCTGAATGTCTCTTATTTGTCTCCTTGTTTCCTCTCATTTGTCTCCCTGTTTCCTCTCATTTGTCTCATTGTTTCTTCTCATTTGTCTCATTGTTTCCTCTTTTTTGTCTCCTTGTTTCCTCTCAATTGTCTCCTTGTTTCCTCTTTTTTGTCTCCTTGTTTCCTCTCATTTGTCTCCTTGTTTCCTCTCTTTTGTCTCCTTGTTTCCTCTCATTTGTCTCCTTGTTTCCTCTCATTTGTCTCCCTTTTGCCTCTTTTTTGTCTCCTTGTTTCCTCTTTTTTGTCTCCTTGTTTCCTTTTTTGTCTCCTTGTTTCCTCTCATTTGTCTCCTTGTTTCCTCTCTTTTGTCTCCTTGTTTCCTCTCATTTGTCTCCTTGTTTCCTCTCTTTTGTCTCCTTGTTTCCTCTCAATTGTCTCCTTGTTTCCTTTTTTGTCTCATTGTTTCCTCTCAGTTGTCTCCTTGTTTCCTCTCAATTGTCTCCTTGTTTCCTCTCATTTGTCTCCTTGTTTCCTCTTTTTTATCTCCTTGTTTCCTCTCATTTTTCTCCTTGTTTCCTCTCATTTGTCTCCTTGTTTCCTCCCATTTGTCTCCTTGTTTCCTCTTTTTTGTCTCCTTGTTTCCTCTCATTTTTCTCCTTGTTTCCTCTCATTTGTCTCCTTGTTTCCTCTCATTTGTCTCCTTGTTTCCTCTCTTTTGTCTCCTTGTTTCCTCTTATTTGTCTCCTTGTTTCCGTAATCTGTCGTTGAATACTGTCCGTAACTTGTTTGTTGTTGACCATCATCGCATTCAACTTCCATTTGTCCACATCCGATTCAAAACTCTATGTCTTTTGTACTACCAATTAGCTTGTTGTTGAGACTGCGAACTCCATTTGACTGTTCATTGTGAAACTTATAGGCAATATGTTCACAACCAGATATTCTAGTTGCTGTAGGGATAATTTCGTTCTTAATGTACAGTCTCTTTTCATAAAAATGCTTTATTTTCCCCGTGACCGATTTTACCTCGCTTATATTTTCGTTGGTTTCACTAAGTTTGTTTTCTCTAGATAAGAATTCCTGTCTCGATCTTTTGATTCTTCAATTATTGCTTCCGTAAGAGGTATTCACTTCTTCTTCTTATTTTTGTAACCATGTCCTCTCCGAGGGACTCCAAAACTCGTTTATACTTTTGGGCTTTCGCCTGTGTTTGTTGAGCATTGCTACGGTGTCTTTGGACGATTGTACCTCTTCTTTTGTTTTTCCCCGTTTCCCTTTTCAGTGTGTGCAAATCATTCCTGAGTGCTTTTATCTGTTCCTTGTTCCTTCTATGTTCTTCCTTTATTATGTGCACATCACCTTCGTTCGATCAATATTTCTTTTAGTTTATTATTCATTTCATACAAAATTTACTATTTAAGGATATACTATGACTATTTTGGGGGGTTGAAATGCATATAAAAAAACGATGTGCACTTTTGTACATACATTTAACTGCATGGATGATGTATGCACACAGTTATTTTCGGTATTTCGACGTAAAATGGGGAAAATAATCATGGCTTGCCTTAAATAGTTAATAAATAAAGAAGATTTTGCTTGAACTAGAAAATAAAATTCAGTAAAATACTATGGAAACGACTTTAAACTAACCGCGGCCTGACATCATCTCATTGGCCAGTGTAAGATAGATTCTATTGATATTGCGTGGCTTTCCGTCATGGAAAACTATGTATTACATGACAAGCTATTTACTAATCTTACCCCTTGGCAGGCTGAGATTTATCTGTCTTATGCCCAAAATGTTGAGCACACTCAGTTAGTCCAGTGATATTAAGCAAGTACATTTAGCCAGTTATATTGATTTATGGTCACAATAGCGTACGTTAGACCATTAACAAGTTATTGCAACGGAACTCATAATATAATGTATGTATCTATTTTGCAATCTTGCTATGCATCGTTACATTTATACAATATCATTCATTTCCCCTCAAACGTAACAGTATGTATATATATATCTTTATAATAACGATTGAATTTGTTATTCAAGTTCGCTTCTCAGAGATTTAAATAATATGTTTTTAAAGTCCTTCATGTCAAGTTGTTTTGCATGTATAATTAATGTCTATACATGTAGGTGTTGTATTACTGTTGTGTCTTAGAATACAACTGACTGAGCCTGTTGCATCACCGCTGGTAGCTGTTGCATTAACTTAACTATACAGTAGCTAACCTTACATTGTATTACAGTGGCTGTCACGAGAGAGATAATGTATTGACTGTTTAGTAACTATTATCTTTAACAATAACTATTAAAATATTTAAAACATTCTAAAATAATCATTTATGAACGCAGAAACGGTGACGCTATTATATTAATAAAGGAAAAGACGTACATGTATGTATAGCAAGGCGTCGTTTGCGGGCTGTACTGACCCGGGCAGTAATTAATACACCGACATATTTCAAGCGTCTTGCTGACGTAGGTCTTCCAGGAAATTTTTCGATGGAGATAATTTCGACCAAAGAATCAACTGTGTTGAGTATCTATAAGCCAACATCTGTGCTGACTTTATTGACGTTGGTTGTACTGCAGATAAAACATGTAGGAGGAGATCATTTAGTGTTAGCTCAAGCGGTAAGTATCATACTTATACAATTGTAACAGGAGAGGAAAAATGCACGGCCACACCACGGTTCGAACCCGGGACCCTCCGAACTCTAGACGGACGTTCTACCAATTGGGCTATCTAGTCGCCGATGATCGACCCAGTCCAGTTCCGCTACACAATTATTGGAATGTATAGAGGATAAAACCAGGTCGGGGAAAACCACCAACTTACGTATAAATACGCAAACTCGCCTATTATACGCGTACGGATATGGATTTGTTACTAAAAATAGCCAAAATCACTTTAAGCTTAACTTTTTCCAAATTGTTTGTTCAAGTCGCATTTATTTTGTCATGAAATATCATACAAATGCAAAAATAAACTTTATTTGCATGTGGGAAAATACCAAAACTAGATGCAATAGTGGCGATTTGGCGTCTCTCAAATCTTTTAATTATCTCCTTACGTCCCTGGTCAGATTTCTGACCCCTGGCTAGTTCACTGTGATTACAGTTCAGTCCCCCCCGTCCGATTGGTCAGTCCCTATGAGCTAGTGGTCACTTCGGCTCCGCTCCCAGCTGGTATTTAGGTGTTGGCGCCAAACTGTCCATTCTTTCTTTCGACACATTCGAGTCTTGTCACAATTTA
>NW_018403984.1:1432512-1505897 GCF_002113885.1 Mizuhopecten yessoensis
CCCCCTTTTTCACTGGGATAAATTAGGCTTTTGAGTGTAATATTTGTATTATAAATGTTGTCTCAGTTTAAAATGTATCAGTATGTGAAGGAGAGTGGTGTACAAGTAGGAGTGAGGTACCTGTAGATGTACCTGTAATACATCTGCATGTAGTGAGTATACTGATATTATATAGGACAAATGATGTACTTCTTGATATAAATTTTGCATCACTGTATGATATTTATGGGTGCAGTGCCTTAATATTTGTGAATTTACATATATGTGACACAGTTAATTGGTTTCCTATTTACTTGATATGGACTTTATCTTCTGGAACCAATTAATATCGTCTTTATATACATTTGGCACTGCACCCATTTTCTTGTGAATAATGTTGATTTCTATAATAAATGTTAACTGGCCTTTTTTGTCTGGTTTTGTTATGGGCGGTTGGGTTGATAATTTAATATTTCCGGTAACGTTAAGGTATTTCATACAGGCTCTATGTCAGTGTATATAGTATGAGATTGGCTGATAACTTTTCCTCAAAATGATAAAAATGTGGAAGTTGGTTAGTTTTAAATAGGTTTGTTATATGCACTATTTCTGTTTATATCCTATAGCTATAAAATATGTTAAATTCTGCCTAAAATGTTGTTAAATTATCAAGTTAACAATAATTTTAGCAAGCGGAATCAAATTCTGAATTGACCGCCATGTTTGAAACTCCGTCTCCCTTCTGATATAGGTCAGACATCTATATATGGGTGTCATGATCATGACCCAATATGGAAATTGTAGTTAACATGGCAGCATCAGTAGTAATACTATATTTGGCCATGCAGGCCATATATAGAACGGATAATTGAGATTACATCACGCTTGATCTGTCATGGCGGTCGTTTCTATTTTTTCCCCCGTCGTCCATCCGTCAACTTTTCCTTTAAAACGCCACTAGTCCTGAATCGTCAAGCAGATTTTGACTAAATTTGGTCTGGAGCATCATTAGGCCAAGGGGACTAAATGTTGTATAAATGGTCAGTGTAGCCCCCCCCCCCCCCCCCCCCCGGGGGCAGAGGGGCGGGGCCCAATAGGGGAAATATAGCAAATCTTTCTAAATCCTTCTTCTTCTGTAGGAATGAAAGGATTTGTTTCATATTTGGTCTGAAGCATCCTTGGGTGAAGGGGAACCAATTTTGTATAAACCACAGGTCTGGCCCCCCAGGGTCCTGAGGGGCAGGGCCCAATAGGGGAAATATAGCAATTTCTTTAAAATCCTTCTTCTTGATCTGGAGTAATGAAAGGATTTGTTCCATATTTCGTCTGAGGCATCCTTAAGTGAAGGGGAACCAATTTTGTATAAACCGTGGGTCTGGCCCCCTAGAGGCCTGAGGGGCAGGGCCCAATAGGGGAAATATAAAAATTTCTTTTTAAATTCTTCTTCTTCTGTAGGAATGAAAGGATTTGTTCCATATTTGGTCTGAAGCATCCTTTGGTGAAGGGGAACCAATTTTGTATAAACTGTGGGTCTGGCCCCCCAGGGCCCTGAGGGCAGGGCCCAATAGGGGAAACATAGCAAATTCTTTAAAATCCTTCTTCTTCTGTAGGAATGAAAGGATTTGGTCCATATTTGGTGTGGAGCTTCCTTGAGTAAAGGGGAACCAATTTTGTATAAACGGTGGGGTGGTCCCCCCTGGAACTGAGGGGCGGCGCCCAATAGGGGAAATAGAGGTAGAACCTTTATAATCCATCTTTTACCAGAGGGATTAAGATATTTTTATCCTAATTTAGTCTGGAGCATCCTCGGGCAAAAGGGACTCAATTATAGGGGAAAAACATAGCAAATTTTCTAAAATCCTTCTTAGGAATGACAGGATTTTGTCCAAATTTGGTATGAAGCATCCTTGGGTGAAGGGGAACCAATTTTGTATAAACAGTGTGTCTTGACCCCCCTGAAGGCAGAGAGGCGGGGCCCAATAGGGGAAATAGAGGTAAAACCTTTAAAATCCTTCTTCTACCATAGGGACTTAATAATTTTAGGGATTTTATCCTAATTTAGTCTGGAGCATCCTTGCGCCAAGGGGACTCAATTTTGTATAAGCAGTTGGTGTGGTCTCCCAGGGGGCACAAGGGCGGGGCCCAATAGGAGAAGTAGAGGAAAAACCTTTAAAATCCTTCTTCAACCATCAGGATTAAGGGATTTTATCCTAATCTAGCAACCTTGGGCCAAGGGACTCAATTTTGTGTAATTGGTGGATATGATCCCCCTAGCTAGAGGCATAAAGGGGTGGGGCTCTGTTTGAAGTTTGTTCTCGCTATATCTCAAGTACTGGATGGATCTGTCTAAAATTTCATATGTACTTACAGCACCTATCATGGAGTGATATATCTTTACTTCATACTTATTATTTTAAACATATTCAGGTGAGCGATACAGGCCCTCTGGGCCTCTTGTTCAACGGATCTCTTTGAAACTTAGTAGGCAAAATAATCATGATATGTTGTTGTGTTTCCTTGAAAAGAATTTGGATTCGACAATTTTTGCAAAAGTTATTGCCCTTTGTTTATTTCAGTATTTGATTTTTGTCCGGCAATCTCCTCCTACATTTCTTCAACGAATCTCTTTATAACTTGGTTTACATTAAAACATGATATGAAGTTGTCTCCCTTAAAAGAATTTTGATTTAAAGAATTCTCCTACATTTTTTGACACTCCAGTGAGATTTCGTTTAAACTTAGTAGGCTAAATAATCATGTTATGTTGTTGTGTTTCCCTGAAAAGAATTTTCTCCTACATTTTTATAGCATTTCAGCTAACCACTCTTTGAATGATGCAGATCTCTTTTCAATGTAAAAAAGTATATAACACTGTATGGCATTCGACGGGCGTATATTGTTCCACCCCCCGGTACTCTTGTTCTATTTTATATATAACTTAAGTACAGAATAATGCTAATTTTGTTTTGATTATCATTTGTATACTGTATATTATTATTGATAACAAACAAGGAACCTATCAATAACATAAGAAATTGAATGATAAATTTCATTAAGTTCCTCTCTTTATTTGATAATGAGATTAGTTTGACCAGGTATCAACACACTGTCAATCGGATAAATGTTGGTAGGTATCCCCTCAAGCATACGCAATCACTAGTACTGGTAACACTAATTATAATTATTCCAAGCACTAGTAAGGTTGTGACAAAGGTCATAAACTAAAACCATACTTGTGTACTTACAGGACTTTATATGAAACAGGAGCAAAATGTAATTTATAAGTGAAAATTTCATATGTCCCGAAACGACTTGTTACCAAAACGACTAGCCTTCGTAAATTCATTAGTAACATTATATAATTATCATTCCACTCTGCTTGATCAAATCTGTTTCTATCTGACTTAAAGGTTTTCCGCCATGGAGACAGAAGTCCTACACATTCTTTTCCGAAAGACAGATATCAGGATCACTGGCCACAGGGACTTGGTCAACTTACAAAGGTAATTATAAATCCCTGTGTACAATACCATCCTTGTGTACAATACCATCCTTGTGTAAAATACCATCCCTGTGTACAATACTATCCTTGTGTACAATACCATCCCTGTGGACAATACCATCCCTGTGTACAATCCCATCCCAGTGTACAATACCATCCTTGTGTACACTACCACCCCTCTGTACAATACCATCCCTGTGTACAATACCATCACTGTGTACAATACCATCCCTGTGTCCAATCCCATCCTTGTGTACAATACCATTCTTGTGTACAATACCATCCTTGTGTATAATACCATCCTTGTGTACAATACCGTCCGTGTGGACAATACCATCCTTGTGTACAATACCACCCTTGTGTACAATACCATCCTTGGGTACAATTCCATCCCTGTGTACAATACCATCCCAGTGCACAATACCATCCTTGTGTACAATACCGTCCCTGTGTACAATACCATCCCTGTGTACAATACCATCCCAGTGTACAATACCATCCTTGTGTACAATACCATCCCTGTGTACAATACCATCCCTGTGTACAATACCATCCCTGTGTAGAATACCATCCCTGTGTACAATACCATCCCTGTGTACAATACCATCCTTGTGTACAATACCATCCTTGTGCTTTTATTCTTATTTTAGATATTTTGAATTAAATAAAGATTAAATCAAATAAACTTATTGAATTTCTCTCGGAGTAAAACTTATGTTACAAAATCTTTAAATTACATTGTGTAAAAAACAGTCTAAGGTCATGATACTTTTAAAATTAAAGATTGTTATGAAGACAAGCTATGTACCGGTAAATCTTTTCATACACCCCTGATTACAGTGTTGAGGCAACTGTCACTGTACGTACCCAAATCGGGACAGTACCCAAAACGGGATACTTATTGGGGGAAAAGGCCCAAGAATAATCGAAACTGTCATTCAATGCAAAGAAGTACTTTTATGTATAAAGTTTCCATTTGATCAATTTAACTGTATGTAAGCTTTATTGGCTGTTGATTAGGATTTGTTAATGGACACTTTAAAGGTAAGAAAAATGACCAAAACAAAACTTTCCTGACTTACTTGCCAAGTGATGCTAATTACTGGATATGTTTTTCAAAAGTCTATTTTATCAAAACTAATGCTAGTTTGGAAAAGAAATTTAATATAAAAATATTTGAAATATATTTTTTTTTTCTGCTGATATTGATCGTTTATCCCCAAATATTCGCTAAATTCCAGAAGTATCTCTTTCAGGGTATAGTTACGACGTTTCAAGTGCCTTCATAACCCTGATGAAATTTTGCGTTTTCTTTATAGAACCAAGCGCCCAAAATATCAAATTGTAATAAAAATGAAAAGTGGATAGTATCTATTTATGAAAAATGAACAAACATTTTTGGAACTGATTGTAGGGTATAATATCTAAAAAGTATCCCGATTTGGGTACAGTGATGATAATGGTCATCTTTATGAGAAAGCCAAGATCAAATAATGTAAACTTGGGTTATAAAGGTTGCTTAATATCAAGTAAATGTCAATAAATGACATCGACTCATTTTGAAGGTCGCAGATTTCAGATGTGTCTTCCAAAAAATAATGCGGTCAGGAAGCCACTTACAAAATGTAGGCCTTTTGTGTGCATATTGCATTACCCGGTACATTGTTTGTATCCTATGGCATAGTACTTTTATAATGTTTGATAAAAACATGATATCACAGATAAGTCAATCCGTTTTATTGGTGACATTGCATTGTTCTTGTCTTTCTTTAAAGCACAAATTTCCAGTCAAGTGAAAAAGCAGATGTCTAAACAATAGAATATTGCAAAATCAAAAATTCATAATAAGTTTAAATTTTAACAGTTTACGTTTTCAGGCTTTGTATGGTGTAATTATAAACATACATTGTATAATCAATGCAAAATTAGGAGAAATTTGAAATTTCACTGTAATATACTGAAAAACAAATTATGTGAATTTATGTTTTGAAGATTGTGAAGTGTTCAAAGGTTTGGTCTTTGTAATATCTGATGGTATGATGTAAAACATGACATATATTTGTGCTTGTTTGTGTGTTTTTCAGATAGGAATGAATCAAGAATATGGACTTGGGAAATTTTTAAGAAAACAATACATACTTGAGGGTACTTATGATGCTTTCCTGAGTTCAAATTATAGCCATTCAGAGGTAATGCTCTCAAGGAATCATAGATTATCATAAACATTAGCATATGTACATACATCATTAGAATATTTTGATAAGAGAAATGCCAGTATTTTGTAATTATCTTTTTTTCAACCATTTGTTAGGAAACTGAACATATATAGTATCTTATATTAACTTTATTTGTTTTACAACAATTATGAAACAAGTTATTTCAACTTATATTAATCACTCTTATTGGCCTGGATGTAGCACACAAGAGTTCTTAGGGTGGGAGGAAACCAGAGTACCCGGAGAAAACCCATGTGGTCGTGCAGGTGACCCTTCCCATCAGGGAATCAAACCCCTGCCACCTTGATGAAAGGCAAATGGGCTATCCTCTGCACCACCTGACCACCCAAAACCTAACAGTTGTGTTTGTCAGTGGTTGTATTATACATGTACTTGGTCTGCATGTTCGACTTTCAGCATATGGGCTACTTGTAATTGTGTAAGACGACTTTAAATTGGGTCTTTGAAATAAAGAATAGATTGTTCATCACTGCTCTGCATCTCAAGTTTATATTTCATATATATAAAAAAACACCAAAAAACCCCCAAACAATTATTGGCGAGAGTTGATGTCCTGGAGAGCTTGTTTAATTTGCCACTTTCTTTACCGGTAACAGTTAGAGTAACAAAAAAGGAGTAATATATTCATTCAAGATATATGGCATTGTAATAAAATTTCCTGATGTTTCAGATTTATGTAAGAAGTACAGATAAAGATCGTACCCTGATGAGTGCCTACTGTGTCCTCAGTGGACTATATCCTCCCAATGGTACCGACCAACAGTGGAACCCAGATCTGAACTGGCAGCCCATTCCCGTCCACACCAAACCGCTTGACGAAGACTTTGTAAGCTGTCATACTGTGCATTTTCAAATACAGTACAATTCATATTTTAGATTTTTATGTACTTTCCCCTTTAGGGAAGTCAAAGGGAATGCAAAGTTACCCGTGCCCGTCCCCCCCACCCCAACCCACTCCCACCCAATTATATAAAACTTAGGTAATATGAGAAAATCTCAAATGAGTTTGTATTTCAGGGTTCAAAGGTAAATGTACATATGCATGCCAAAGTCATCATTACTATTTACAAGATACTATAAAACAATCTTTAGATGATGAGGACCCCCCACTCCCAGGTGTATCATGGCAGGGCATATAAGTGGTTGTTTAATGGAAAATATCTTAAATCAGTATCTCCTCTCAAAGCTTCTATTGGAAATTTTCATAAACGACCCAAAATAATAAAGGTAAGAATTTATACGTAAGAATAAAGAGGCTGATTGTGACGTGTAATGGCCTTAGCCTTTAAATGGCATCTCCTCTAAAAGTTCATGTGGATTTTACCAACAGGAGCATGTCCGTGTCGTCCGTGTTGTGTGGGAACCAAGTTGTCCACTAATGACCTGAGTGGTTTCGTTATGATGTGTAATTCGTCGGAGGTGCAGAGTAAGGAGTTCAGCCCTTTGTATAGGGTGTATAAGGGTAGCACAGGGTGGTGCGGGTGGCATGTGATGACGTAGGGTGGAGTAAGGTGGCAGGGGTTGCTATGGATGGCTCGAATTGGCGTGGAGCGATATTTTTGTTGTTGTTGACTCATCGTACAGTGGACGGGAATAAAATAAGGTAAAGACACAATAAGAAGCAGGTGTGCAGTGTATTGTAACAATAAGAACAAGGGTTACAGATAATTCTATAGATTCCTTAGAGATGTAGTGGTATGTGGTTCTGTATTTGTGTTGTTGCATTTATAGGGTCTGATAAAGCTTCGATGGCAGCAATTAGGTAGAGGAAGGTATATGATGCTTGGTTGTGCTGTGACTGTATGCATATGTGTCTCTTAACTCATTTACCCCTGAAATTTCATAATGAACTATTCCAACCTTTGAATTGGAAGACTTTAAATGTGTCTTCAGGGGTGAATGAGTTAAGACTCCATTGGTGAGTGTAGTGGTTATTGCAGATGTTGCATATCCATTTCTCTGCTGGCGAGATGCAGTGCGTTACATGGGCGACCATGCAACTAGCGAATGTTGTTGTGATCGTAGCTTTGGAGTCATTTGTTTGATGTTGTGTACGTTGGACAGTCTATGACGTCAAGTTGTGTGACGTCATAATCTCTGCGCCTGAATAGTTACTTGATGTTGCATTGCTGTGATCAGCATCATCAGAGAAGTGTGTCTGATGACATGTGTGGAGAGAGAGGTTTATTGGGGTGGCTTGAATACCTTTGGTGGTGTGTTCCCTTAGAGGTAGGTCTAGTAGTCTGGCTATTAAGGTGGTCCTACACGGACACTTAATGTGGTAAAGTACAAAGGAGATGAAGGATATAGGAATGACTGACAATTACAATTGTAAATTGTTTGTGGATTTAGACCAAACTTTCATGAAATCATGCTTAGTTGATAAAAATCAGAATTAATACATAGGAAAGGGCTGATCCTGGGTCGATCCCACCCCAAACCCTCATTGTACTGTCGACATGATGCAAACAATTGACTTACATCTCTTAACCTTTCTGGGGGTTTTGGTGGGTTATTTTCAACTACAAACATTCCATTAAATTATCCATATATGGTTGGGATCGAAACTTGTATTCATTAAGGAGCTAATCTCCTAGGAGGTGCCTAGGGCTGGGAATTTTATTATTATTAGTGCAAAAATGTTCACATGATACATCTTCTCTAAAAGTTGCTGGTGATTTAGACCATATTATTTAAAATATTTCTTCTCTCGATGCCCAACTTTAGGGGATGATTGCCCCACTGGAGTTTTATTCAGTTGAAGTGAAATCTACTTAACAGTAGTGTTAACACTTATATATGTGTATCATTCAAAATTTCACTCAGGTGACTGTTAATTCACAGGGCCTCTTGTCTATTGTTTTCTGTAAATTAGTATTTGTTATCTTTATCCTTTTTTGAAGATAGTCATTGTTTTTGTTAACAGATAAAAAGATTCAAAAATAAATACAAACTGTATTTTAGATATTTTATACCATTGCCTCTGCAATTGAATGTACATACTGAATACTTTATATTGCATAGTGAAACTTAATATTTTATATTGTATAGTGATATTTAATACTTTATATTGTATAGTGATATTTAATACTTTAAAGTGTATAGTGATATTTAATACTTTATAGTGTAAAGTGATATTTAATACTTTATAGTGTATAGTGATATTTAATACTTTAAAGTGTATATATATAGTGATATCTAATACTTTATAGTGTATAGTGATATTTAATACTTTATAGTGTATAGTGATATTTAATACTTTATAGTATATAGTGATATTTAATACTTTATATTGTATAGTGATACTTAATACTTTACAGGGTATAGTGATATTTAATACTTTACAGGGTATAGTGATATTTAATACTTTATAGTGTATAGTGATATTTAATACTTTATATTGTATTGTGATACTTAATACTTTATAGTGTATAGTGATATTTAATACTTTATAGTGTATTGTGATATTGGAATCTTTACATTTTCACAGCTGCTGAATATGAGAGCTCCATGTCCAAGATTCACTGAATTACTAGCTAAATTTCTGGCAAGTGAATTCATAGCCAATTTCACTGCCCAACATCAGGTAAAATTGTTTGATTTTATTAGTTACACAGTTTTACTGTTATAATACATTTGATTTAATTGTAGCACACAAGTTTGTCATTAGTGGCCATTATATCACTATAAAGAAAACTTCTCATTTCAAGATATATATGCAAGACCACACGAGTGAATATATATGTCCATGAAATAAATGAGTGCTTTCTGATTTGTTAGAAAAATACAAGTGTGTGGTCTTGCTTTTATCACATACTTTCCGTATTTGGTAGAGATCGATACAAAGATTTTATAAACTTTGATATTTTTTGCAAATACCGGAAACTTTTCAGTTCGCCATGACAAGGCGATTCCCTTAAAAAGTAGTTCCGGCTAGTAGGTAAATACAACATTCAGTATTGTACATGTGCAATACAGAACGTTGTATTTCATGGTCTGAAAATTGCTCGTATTACTATAACAAGATTCAACAGGTATGTGATAAAACATTTGTATATATGTCATCACTGTATTGAAATTAAAAGTTTTAAAAGATTGATAATTCCTGATATTTCACTTATAAAATTGTAATAAATATGTATACCAGGGTAATCTCTGTAGGTGTCATAATATTGCAGCATTTAATCTACTGTACAAGCAATACATACTGACCATCAATGTCAAGTTTCCCCAGTGTCCACCAATATATATTGTAAACATGGGAGGCACTCAGACTAACACTTCCCTTTCCTGTTTACATTTAACAAGAGTTGTACGAAGGGTAATTATAACCATGTACAACCAATGTGACGAGGAAAATCAAGCATTTTGTACTATACTTGTATTCATTTTCAAAATGGTAGTAATTATGAACTGAAAATAGATATTTTCTGAGATTATATTTTCTAATTTGAAGTTGAAATCTTCACCAACAGGATCTCATAAACAAAGCTGCAGAATTGTCTGGACTTCCAGCAACGTTAGTTGGCCTGATAACTATTGTGGATCCCCTGTTCTGTGAGGTTTGTAATACACTATAGCTACCAACCTTAGTTGGCCTGATAACTATTGTGGATCCCCTGTTCTGTGAGGTTTGTAATACCCTACCAACCTTAGTTGGCCTGATAACTGTTGTGGATCCCCTGTTCTGTGAGGTTTGTTATACACTACCAACCTTAGTTGGCCGGATAACTATTGTGGATCCCCTGTTCTGGGAGGTTTGTAATACACTACCAACCTTCGTTGGCCTGATAACTATTGTGGATCGCCTGTTCTGTGAGGTTTGTAATACCCTACCAACCTTACTTGGCCTGATAACTCTTGTGGATCCCCTGTTCTGTGAGGTTTGTTATACACTACCAACCTTAGTTGGCCTGATAACTATTGTGGATCCCGTGTTCTGTGAGGTTTGTATTACACTACCAACCTTAGTTGGCCTGATAACTATTGTGGATCCCCTGTTCTGTGAGGTTTGTATTACACTACCAACCTTAGTTCGCCTGATAACTATTGTGGATCACCTGTTCTGTGAGGTTTGTAATACACTACCAACCTTAGTTGGCCTGATCACTATTGTGGATCCCCTGTTCTGTGAGTTTTGTAATGGATAACCAACCCTAGTTGGCCTGATAACTATTGTGGATCCCCTGTTCTGTGAGGTTTGTATTACACTACAAACCTTAGTTGGCCTGATAACTATTGTGCATCCCCTGTTCTGTGAGGTTTGTAATATACTACTAACCTTAGTTGGCCTGATAACTGTTGTGGATCCCCTGTTCTGTGAGGTTTGTATACACTACCAACCTTAGTTGGCCTGATACCTATTGTGGATCCCGTGTTCTGTGAGGTTTGTATTACACTAACAACCTTATATTAGTTGGCCTGATAACTATTGTTGATCCCCTGTTCTGTGAGGTTTGTAATACACTATAGCTACCAACCTTAGTTGGCCTGATAACTATTATGCATCCCCTGTTCTGTGAGGTCTGTAATGTACAACCACGTTAGTTGGCCTGATAACTATTGTGGATCCCGTGTTCTGTGAGGTTTGTATTACACTACCAACCTTATATTAGTTGGCCTGATAACTATTGTTGATCCCCTGTTCTGTGAGGTTTGTAATACACTACTAACCTGAGTTGGCCTGATAACTGTTGTGGATCCCCTGATCTGTGAGGTTTGTAATACACTACTAACCTGAGTTGGCCTGATAACTGTTGTGGATCCCCTGTTCTGTGAGGTTTGTATACACTACCAACCTTAGTTGGCCTGATACCTATTGTGGATCCCGTGTTCTGTGAGGTTTGTATTACACTACCAACCTTAGTTCGCCTGATAACTATTGTGGATCACCTGTTCTGTGAGGTTTGTAATACACTACTAACCTGAGTTGGCCTGATAACTGTTGTGGATCCCCTGATCTGTGAGGTTTGTAATACACTACTAACCTTAGGTGGCCTGATAACTGTTGTGGATCCCCTGTTCTGTGAGGTCTGTAATACACTACCAACCTTAGTTGGCCTGATAACTATTGTGCATCCCCTGTTCTGTGAGGTCTGTAATGTACAACCAACCCTAGTTGGTTTGATTATATATAACGGATCATTTGTTTTGTGTCGTTTATATTATTACACCACACCAAAAGCTGTAATTCTTTCCAATTAATAATTACTGTACATCATGTTATTTTCGAGGAAGCGTTATTTACGCACTTTTGAATTTCACAGAGAGATCCATCTACCAAATCAACAATGCAGCAAATATTTCCATATCTGGGCATTATAGTAGGATCTAGTTTGATACTAAAGACGAAGAATACCATTTTAAAATATCCGAGTGTTTCTGCTTGGCCAATATTTAATTACGCTGGCACTGAATGGGAGGCACATACATGGACATTTACATTTCCACTGCAACTTCTTCTATAGCAGTACCAGAAGGAATGGTGTTTATAGGGGCTATGAAACCAATATTAATTTGATCAGTGTAATCTGGATAAACATTAGACTTTACAGGAACTTTGATGTAGCTATAAATCTGAAATTCACCATTAACCAGCTAGAGATGTGGTAACACATGAACATTGTATAATGTGTACCGGGGTATTTGTGTTTTGAGTCTTATGTAGAGCATCATAACCAATCCTGTACCAGAAATAAACTTAACTTAACTTATCCTCAGAATGTCATCCGTTGATTAAAAAATAAGAACAAGAGTTTGTCATACTGAACTGTGTGTTCCAGTACACCAATAACCTGAATATGTCTGAATGGGAGCAGGTCATACCACTACATCCCTTACTGACTCAACTCTTGGATTTCCAAAACTCGTACATGTTTTACACAGACGAGATGGCCAAGCTTAGAGGAGGTAAGTTTTTAATTGTATATGATTATATTGTACTGCTTTTTTACAAAGGATATACCTGTAGTGTTGTCTGAAGAGGTATAGTGTCCAACCTGAAACTTCTAGCTTACAGGACATAATGGAATCAGTATAATTGTATATAATGTATGTTACCGAGTACCATTTTGGCTCTCGTTAACATGCAGATACCCTCCATCCATTTCTGAATGTGGTTTCGAGAGATTTTGTTTAAACATTGAGTTTAAGGTTTTCTTGAAGTCCCATGTAGAGTCCAATTTAAACTTTTATCAGTTGAATTTCTCACTGTTTCATATAACTATATACAATCAAGTCCAATTGTTAGGAAAACATTGACAATAACAACTAATAACTTGAAGTAAAATAATTACCTGTACAAGAACTTTTAATGTCCCAGGGTCACTTTTAGATCACCTGGCCCAAAGGGCCAAGTGAGCTTATGCCGTGGCGCAGCGTCCGTCGTCAATATATAATTTTAAACAACTTCTTCTTAATAACCACAATTAAGGCCTAGGGTGAATAACCAAAATGCCAAGGTTGATGATATTTGGCAAGTAGCATGCTAGGATGAAGGGCTACCAAGTTTGTTCAAATGAATGACCTTTACATTTATTCAAGGTCACATGGATCAAATATGTTCAAAACCTTTTACCACTTCTAAATAACCAGGAGGCCCATGATGTTTCTATTTGGCCAGTAGCATGCTAGGATCAATATCTACCAAGTTTGTACAAATGAATGACCTTGGCTTATATTCAAGGTCACCGGGGTGAAATATGTTTAAAACCTTTAAATGACTTCTTCTGAATAACCATGAAGCCCAGAATGTTATTATTTGCCCATTAGCATGCTTGGATGAAGGGCTACCAAGTTTGTTAAAATGAATGACTTTGACTTATATTCAAGGCCAAAAGGGTCAAATATGTTTAAAACTTTAAACAACTTCTTCTGAATAACCAAAAGGCCCAGGATGATGATATCTAGCCAGAAGCATGCTAGGATGAAGGGCTACTAAGTTTGTTTAAATGATTGACCTTTTTCATTTGAGTGACCTTGACCCACTTTCAAAATTCACATTGAGTCAAAAATGTATAAACATTTAAATGACCTAATCTCAAAAGACAAAAGGTGTAGGGAGGTGATATTTTGCAAGTTGCGTGCTGAGATGAAGGGCTATACAGTTTGTTCAATGTAATGACCTTATTCGACTTTCAAGGTTACAGGGTCAAATCTTTTAAAATCTTTTAACAGGTTCTTTTGAATATATGACTTATAGTCTTAAATACTGATATTTTGCCTACATGTAGCTTTATTTTAGATCACTTTTAAGGGTACAAGTGTGAGATTAATACCAGGTGAGCGATGCAGGCCCGTTGGGCCTCTTTTTACACCTAAACATGGAATCTACCTAAATGCATTAATACATTTTTTTTCTAATCACATTAAATCCAATATTTATAGATTTAAAACTAAATGTCCTGCTTTGTGTTCCGCTTAACAACCACATTTGCACTAATGCAGTATATACAGGATTTCAAAAAGGTTCGAAGATCAACATTTGTGAGTGGAAGTCTCAATGTTTCAAAAGATTTCCCAATGATCCTTCAATGTTCAAAACCTGGAAGTTTGACTGTATTTGATTTATAAACAAATGTAAAGATAGTGTAAAAATAATCCAAACATTCTTTTCATGATGACCTCGTGTATCTGATACTTTGAACTTACAGGTTCATTATTGGGGAAAATTATTGGAAATATGGAGAGCGCTTTAAACCCTCCATCTCCAACACAACCTTCTCCAAAGATTTACCTGTATTCAGCAGTAAGTATGAATTTCCCACCAATACACCTGTCTGTCTTTTGATCAAATCATAACAAAACAATACAAAAAATTTTAAAAAATTCAGCATGGATTCATGATCAGATATAGAATTACTGGTTAGGGCTGTTCTATATATGAATATTTGGGGAGAGGTCGTAAAAGGGCATCAATATTTTAGAATTGGTGGTGGAAAACAGAAAAATCTGAAATAGCCAAAACATTATGACACTTTAATTAATCCTTTTAGCAATAAACATCTAATTATACCAAGATCTTCTAGTCATTGTGAAGATGTGGACCACTTTGACGTGAAGATGTGGACCACTTTGACGTGAAGATGTGGGCCACTTTGACGTGAAAATGTGGGCCACTTTGACGTGAAGATGTGGGCCTCTTTGACGTGAAGATGTGGGCCTCTTTGACGTGAAGATTTGGGCGTCTTTGACGTGAAGATGTGGGCCACTTTGACGAATGATGAGCTTGTTTCTCTCCTAATTTCATTTTACTGCACTTCAAATGATTAAACATCTTATTATGATTATTTTTTTAAATCTCTTACATATATATATTTTTCTCTTTTATTTTAGCATGACACCACCATTGTTGCTCTGTTACGAGTGATGAATGTATTCAATAGTAGGACACCTGGGTATTCCTCGTGTCTGATGGTGGAGCTATGGACGCCAGAAGGACAGGGCAAACCCTATGTCAAGGTCCTCTACAAAAATGTGACGGACTCTGACAACCTTGTCGTACTTCACATACCAGGTAAAGCTGTGGGATTTTAGGTCACTTATCAAAGTTTTGCCCGAGTCATTCAGATGACCTATTCTTATTGTCTTTTGTGTGTTGTCATAAATAATCTTTAAAGAATTATATTTTCGACTCCTTCAAACCTTCAATAAGATTCATCAGTTTGGATATGTAATATCAAAGTTTTACTTTCTACACAAACAATGTATGTATTAAATGTGTCACAAGACGAAATGGTGAGGTCCCTTTGTCAATTAAGCTAGGACTCAAAACGTGGTATGGTTCAAAGACTGATAGCATTCCTACAGTGACAGTAATAAATATAGTTGATGAAAAAAGCATACTAATCAGCATTATAATACAAGGCATTTATCTCAATATGCATAAAATAAATATATATACGGTAGTGTGATGTGTACATGATGTCTATGCAAAGAGCCTGAAGTTCACACGTAAAGAGGTAGGTCAAACTTTATCCTTCTTGAATTTAGCAGAGTATATTCAAGAAGGGATGACCATCAGGGGGATTATAAGGGGCAGAACAGTAAGGGTTAGAACAGTAAGGGTTCACAGAGTACAAAACTCTCAAATGACATCATCTCTTGCTGAAACAATCCAGTGAATTTTTAATATTACCCCATAAAATTATCCTTAGATTATGAGGTAAGATCTGTAATCAAGAAAGGGCTGACCCAGAGGGCTTATGGGGAAGAGCATAAAAGGTCACGGAGTGTAATATTTTGAAATAACGCCTCTTCTTAATCTTACAAGTGTATTATCACCAACCTTCCGTAAAATGTTCCATAGATCGTAATCATAGTAAAAATAAAATAAAAATATATTTTAACAATTTTTTACAGTTGACCAATTATGAGTATTAAATTAATATACATTTTATTGTTTCCTTTTACAGGATGTGGGAAGAACTGTACATTAGAAGACTTTACCAAGCTTTTAAAAAACAATGTACCAAAAGATATTCAAGCAGAATGTAACCCTAGTCTGCAGCAAAATTCTAAATCAGGTAATTAGATTGATGTTTTCTGATGTTGTAGTCACCTTCCCACCAAACAAGTGTCTATTTGAAGGACATACTTTTTGCTTGCATCTGTATTCCTCAAGGAGCGGTGCTTGCTTACCATATTCATCAGTATCTAAAACTACAAATGGTTAATTTTCAAATTACAAAGATATACATTGTATTAGTAATATATCAATATGGGGCAAAGAAATAATTCTTGCAGTGTAGAGACAATATGATGTTGTCAAGTTTTCAAAGCAATCCGCTCCTTTATCGAGACACAGAAAAAACCCACAAACAATTACGTAACATAAAACCAATATCAGAAATATAATAGGATAGAGCTAAAATATTTTGAAAGCAATAAGCCCTTCGGCTAGCGTTAGCATAAAGGCAGTAATATATTAATATATATACAGATGAATATATAGAGGCCCCCTTTTCTTACCATCGTGATTAACAGTGTGTTTAGTAGTTAAGGTTTTGTCTTCGTTTTAGCTTCTGAACCTCTAAAAGTTATTTTATGACACTTCATAATAGTATGTGATCTTGAACCAGGAAAGGACAGCCTAACACACAATATTTATTGTAGACCTAAAGTCACGCTTTTTGTCCTGTAGCTTGCAAGGATGTATGAAAACATGAAAAAATAGTGTGAAGCCAGGCCCTTTGGGCCTCTTCTTTATGACCCCATGTAGTTTTAAGGTATTATATTAACCATAACATTGCTCTATGAATGTCAGTACCTTTTGTCACTATCATAACTACGGAATGGTTATATTATATACATGTACTATAAATTAAAAACCTCTGCTCAGGTGTCTGTTCTAATTAAATACTTTAAGACACCATTTAACTACGATGTATTATATATATGCAAACTCCAGCTTTTAAAGACATTCCAAACATTTTCAAACATATACTATAAAACCTCTCTACCGGTACTCTGGTGTCTGTTCTAATTAAATTCTTTATATTTAGACACCATTTAACTACGAGGTATTATGCAAACTCAAGCTTTTTAAAGACATTCCAAACGCTTTAAAATATATTTGAGTATGCATCATTTATATTAAAGCAAACTGACAAATTAACGAGCATGTCAACTGAAAGTAAACTCATTAAGTAGATGGTAAAACAAGGTTTTGTGTTTTTCAGACATCCACGTTGGTATAGTGGTTCTGGGGTGTTTGGTGGCTCTGTTAGCCCTCGTAGTGACAGCCTTGATCACCTTCATCTGCAAGAGACGCCAAACCCTACAGTCATATAGACCACTGTCAACAGACGACGACGACTACGCATGATGCCCGTCTCAATAGCATTACACAACATTGGATAATGATAAACCTACGAAGTCTATCTCCATTGTAGCATTGGGTAAAGATGAATCTGTATCAAAAACGTTCATCACAGGGAACTCTGATGTGAAAAATGTTTGAAACTTTCAAACATTATTTCTTAAAACTGTTGTATTTACATCTTCTCTGCATTGCCAATGTATAAACCTTCCAAAAGTCAGCTCTGAGTTACGATACCATATCCCAGGAGTCATGATTGTGATGTCAGTACACTTGTGATGTCATAATCTTAGTATTTTAGTTTTATGTTCTTCTGTTACTAAACATATACCGCAATACACAACAGAGACCGGCAAGATGGCTGTTACATTACCTGTGCTTTTATTATCCAGAATGCAATATTACAATTTACAACCTTGGAACCAAATCTGCTCATAGCAACCACTACATTGAAATATATGTCACTGCTGTCTTTTGGCTTTTCCATTTGTTGGAAATCTACCACAGATTTGAAGAAATTCAAATATCAGTTAATTGTCAGAATCAATTAAAAATAACAAAAAAATATAGAATTGCATTCTGTTTTTAGGTATTTTCCTGTAATTCTTAATAAGAATCATTGACAAAATATGCATGATGGAACTTAATTAAATTGTCTGCAGCATGCACTCTGTTGAGATTTATAGGGCAATAAATCTGAAAAGAATGCAATTTATTTCTCAAATAGTCTAAGAAAATAATCATATTTTACACAGATACAAAGATACACAGATATTTTGTTGGAAGTACTGTTCAGTTTACAGAGAAAACAATAGAGATATACCTTCCAGGGATTATAAATGGTTATAATTAATTATTTTTAAAAAACAATCATATCTATCTGGAATTGTCCAGAATACGAGGTATTTTATTTTACAACCATTTCGGGCCGAACAAAGTAGTTGTTATTTTCAGGTCTCTAAACATTTTGAAAGGTTATCAGGAAATGATTTTCTTTCTTGAGCTGAATTTAGTATTTGCTAAATGTAATATTTAAATTATGACAAAGTAACATGAAAAGACATCATCATGCCTTTGAAGAGACCATCTGGAAACTTCATAAGGAGGTTTTCAGAACCACCACTGTCTTACTGGTATCCTTCTCTGTGCATTGATCATGAAAAAATTGGTTGATAATTACAGATTTCCCCTAAGGTAAATCTACCTGTTAATATATTTTTATCTACATACAGATATTTCATTGAATCTAAATTAATCAAATATCCACTTATGACTTTGATATTAAACATTTTGTATCCCTTTATACAATGTATTTTGTTTACATTTAATGTAAAGATACTAAAGTCTGACAAATCTGTAGTATGTTATTTCTCACAGTATTAGGCTGCTGTCTCATCGGTCGTTTTAAGGTAAAAGGTACCACTGCATCGTTTAAAATTGTAAAGAAGAGTTCAATTAATTATTGTTTTCTTTTTTGCTGGGAATAACCTCCCTTCTAAGTAAAAGATGAAGCAACAAGAAGTTTTTTTTTTCTAGCTTAGAGTACCTTCCCTTGTCAAGTTTTTCATAGACTTTGCGACCCATAAATTGAACAGTCATTTTAAAGCCGTGCTTCTTTATACACTGATAAAGAGTAGGTTTCTCACTGCAAAGGCCCTGCATTTGACCTGTGAGCTTGCTGTTTCCAGTTTTATATTTTTTATTTCTTTTCTCAAACATTCTTTATTCAAATCGCTTCTTTTGAAAAGGACTTAAACAAATAAATCACAATGGGGCTGTTGTAAAAATATAGTTTGAATAGGGTCTTAAGTTTAATGATATGTCATGGTATCACAGACTTTCTCTGTCAAGATGCTGATATTTGACATATTTTGTAAAATACCCATTTGTCTTTCTTCTGTTGTACAACACATATACATGACAATGTAATGTACTATTGATACTTACTGTTACCAGAGACGTATGTACAGGTAACAGCAGAGACATATTATGTAGTATATTTGAATAATGCATGGTTGACTTGTTGAAAAAACAGTGTTTAGTTTTTAAAACACGATAATATCAATTCCATTGTTGTCATGCTTTATATTTGCTGATCTTGGGTATGTTTATATTGAAATGTATGTACCGGTACAGATGTTAAGTGCCTTGAAATATTTAAACTTGTGTCAATATTTTCTTAACTGTTATTCGGATCTTTAAACTTCAATGAGGACATTGTGTTAAATTGTTAATAGAATCATGTCTACAACTTTAGTTAGGTATTGACAAAATGGATTTGTTTTTTGTCTATTGCCATATATTGCAACTTGGACAAGAATGTCCAGAAATTATGCTTCAAGTTAGTCACATGATGACCCTCTAGATTTCTATAAAGGGCAATCAAAATTGCATTATGTAACAATAAGGAAATGCTTACCAGGTATGTTCATGGCTTAAAATAAAAACAATATTTTTTTCACTAAGGTCATCTGAAATTGAGAAAACCCTGAATAGTCGATTGTAAGTGGATCTAGGTAATGAGAGTTGTCTCCCCTAAAACCAGTTAAAAAGTTGAAAAACAATTAATTTATTGACTGTCTCAATCATTCAAGTATTTTAATGACAGTGACTTTCAACAAATGTGAAACCATTTGGTCATACAACCAGAATGCAGCTGGATAAAAGTCAAATAATCAGTAGTAGAGACTCAAAAGGCAAATAAAAACACTTTCAAGTGTTTATAAGGTCTTCTTAGATCTTCACAGAATAAGGATGATGCAAATTTTTAGGAATAATATATTATATTCCTCAATCTGATCAAAATTTGGACCATATACTGTATAACATTCCTCTAGGATACTCTTCAGTAGCTAAATAGGTTCATGTCTTGTTAAGTGCATCGAGTCTGTATAGTCATGGCCGCTAGTAGAAATACACTGTCTTAATTAAATTGTATTGGCAAGTTCACAGCCTTAAACATTCCTCGTCATGTTTTGTTATTTGTGTGTACTACAGTGTTGTATATTTGAATATGACATACTATATTTATCGTGCAATAAGCCCAAAGATCCGGAGCCAACACATTCTCCGACTCTGTGATATGATATGGCCTTATTACTTCAGTGGCTGACTTGTGCCATTTCACTGTTTCGCCACAAAAAGCCCAGATATAGTAACTTTAAATTCTTGTAGTTTCATCTTTTCTGGGCGAGAAAACAAAAGAATGAAAATTAAGATTTGTTCATTCTCATCTTGTCAAATGAGAATTAAGGTTTGTTGATTTTTTGTCCGATAGGGATGAAAAGATGAAAACAACAAGAATGTAGGTGTGTTAATTCTCGCCTCTTTGAAGCAAAAAGACCAAACAACGAAATTGCATATATCAGCCACTGTATATTGCAGGACAACAAATTAGCATTTTATGTATGTTGACTTTTTGCAATGAACTATATTAGAATTGGATGAGGTTGTTACCAGGCATAGGCTTATAGACAGATAAATATGATACTGTAATGTTTTTATTTGTAAATTATGGTGAAATATTATTCTATGATCATGCTTACTGAAAAAGGAGAAATCTTTGTCCATTCAATTACATATTGAGATTATCTACTCTATATAGGATTAATGAAATGGTATTTATTGATTGACATGTATATGGGGTACAGATATTTTGGTACTTAGTGGTTTTGGTATCAAGATGTTTCAGTAATTGCGTAAGATGTTTCCATATTTCCTACGATTTTCAGCACTTGGACCAACATTTCATTACTTTGTACTTTGTTTGCTTTTTGTGTTCTGTATTTTCTGATTTTATATTTAAAGATTCTTTTCATCTTAACAAAAAAACTGAAATAAAAACATCTTATACATACTTTGGTACCAAAACTATCGGGTACCAAAATATCTTTGATTCTATATGTACTATACAATCACCTTGAAACAGGCAGTGTTTCTGGTGTTAGGAGGGGCTGGATTTTCATACATCGTCGGTATATAAAATGCTGTAAACATAAAAGTTGATCTTGCTTATCTTAAAGTATATCCAGATATGTTATTTTTGATGCAGCAACATAATCATTGAATGGTTTTTGCATTTACAGTGTCATTTTTCATGATTAAATTCTGAAGCATTTTGGAAGGATTTGAATTTTCTACCACTTCAAATTGTTTGCTTTTTTTTTTTTAATAAATTTTGTTTGATTTTAAAAAAAATCAACGTTTTTATTCTTGGAAATAACCATGAAAATGAATATCCACCAAAAAATATGTAATCTAAAGTTTATGTGCTTTCAATAGAAATGCAAATTCAGTTTTCATAAAAAAACATTAGACTTAAGTGAGTATAAATTTTTAATCTTTCCAAATTTTGTCCACCTCGTTCACAAAATGTTAATTTGTATTTACTTTTTACCGCAGTACCGGACTTGTATTCGGGTTTAAGCGTTAAAAGAGTTTCGTGAAAATGTACCTCGGCCCAATAATATGCCACCTTATTTGGTTTTTACAACACAAAGTATACCCGAGTTATAAGATTATTTTAAAATTCAAGTGGACAATAAAATGTATATTTATATTTCATTTGTTTGTGTTCTGTATGTGCTGTATTACAATAACACCGAGGATGATCGGGTGGCGCAGTGGATAGTGACCTGCTTTTTGCTAAGACAGCCGGGGTTCGACACCCTGATCAGACATGAAAAGGAATTGGGCAACCTGCCCAATTACAAAAATCACATCGGCTTGATCTGGGTACGCTCAGTGGTTTTATCCCTCATTCAGACTTCCTGCACACATTCATCAAAGCCAACCACAGGAGCTTGTTTCAATCTATAGAAAATAAGTGACGATGTTTATGATTTTGTACTGTATGACAACAACATTCTTCAATTATTATTAATAGTTTTACTTTTACACAAATAATGTACCGCTAAAACATGTTGAAACACTAAATTTAAGATCAACAGGTCCCTTTGACATTTTTTTTTTAAACACAATGTATATATCAAAAGTGTCACAAAGTTTCAAGACCGACTGGTCCCTGTGTTGATGGCTTGAAGGGACCAGTCGGTCTTGAAACAATGCGACACCTTTAATATGTACATTGTTTGTGTATAAAATAGAACTTTTATATTACTTATTTTCAAACTGATGAATCGTATTGAAAACATTCACTTATTATCTGTTAATCGAATAGAGCTCCTGTGGGCAGACAAAATTATAACAATGTTCCTCTTCATTTTACAAAAAAAAATCTTCCTGCTACACTTTCATGTTGTTGGCTTGCTTGGTCGAGAGGACTGATGAGTTTATGCCCTGGCATGGTGTCTGTTCGGGAAATTTTCTTTAAAAAACGCTACTAGTCCTGAAAGGCTATCCAGGAAATGGATTTTGACTAAATTTGGTCTGATCATCCTTGGATAAAGGGGTCTCAATTTTGTATAAACGGAGACTACAAAATAACGATAGTAAGCGTAGCTCTTGTATATTGTTGTATGACCCAACAGTAATACCCATTATATCAACTATTCTCTAAAGGTCAACAGAGCGACTAATAACTTATGACAGACAGACATTTTCATATCATATCAAAGGTAAAAGCTTTGAAACCATGGATTCTGCATACAGAATCCTAAAAAGATCAGACTTTTTAGCTCACCTGGCCCGAAGGGGAAATAGAGGATTTTTTTTCTCCTGCTATACAAGTGAAGGGATTTTAACCAAATGCAGTCTGAAGCATGATTAGGGACAAAAGAATCAATTTTGTATAAACTGAGGTGTGTGGGCCTCCTTCTAAGGGCAGATAGGTGGGGCCCATTAGGGGAAATAGAGGAAAACATTAAAGATCCTTCTCCTTCTGTACCGTTGGAGGGATTTTAACCGAACCAAACTTGTTTTAGAGACTCCTTGGGCAAAGGGAATTGAATATTTATAAATGGAAGATGCAACTTTGTTACTTGTACTCCTTTGATAAACCTGAATGGTACTCGGCAGGTTTTAAATTGAAAAATAAAATACCAGGTGAGCTATTAAGGCCCCTGGGCCTCTTGTTTTGTATGTGGTATATTGACTATTCCTACCATAACACAGCAGAGACTAGAAGGTCTCAATCGTACTCCCGAGTTGAATCTTCATTAATACAGTATTTCATCAACAGAAAATCTTCCATTACACCTTAGTTTTTGTTAGAAATTGTCGTGAGGTAAAGGGTACTAACAAGTTTAAATAAACATAATTACCAATGTCACTATTGTAAAATATGTATTAACTTGTTCACCCCTGAAATTTCATAATGAACTTTTCCAAACTTTGTATTAAAAGAGTTCAAATGTGTCTTTAGGGGTGAATAAGTTAACCCTTTCACCCCTATGCAACTTTAGTAAACTCTACTATGCATTGATCTGGATGACTCCATTATGGTCAACAGTGATGAAAGGGTTAAAGACCTTCTCATAAGAAATATTTCATAGAAATCACATATTGCAATGCATTTGATAGAACTGTAGAAGCAAGAAATCTGCAGGAGTCAAACTCTGAACTTTACCATTGTTGCCATATAGGAATTTACAGGCACAGAATCAAAATGAGTGTCCAAAGCATATGAAAAACTTGAAAGGGGAATTTTACTCTTAAGTCAGAAAAACTCCTACAGGCTGCTTCATTTTCTATATAGAGGACGAGTATAGTTAAAATAATTTATGAGTGGAACTCTTCTTCACATTTAAAACAGAGGCAGTGGTACCCTTTACCTTAACTCCACCAACAGGACTGGAAGACTCCTTGAAATTATTCAAGAGTTTCCAGATGGATCTCAGCACCCACTACTGTTAAATCTTCAAAAGTTCTATCCCCGGTGGGGCCACACTATTCTCTTTCCTGTTACAGTTCTATGTAAGCATTATCTATTGGATTGCTAGCCTTGTCAACAGTAAATGTGTTGCGTTTAACTTTTGATTAAACAATTTTTACAGCTTGATTTCTAGGTTCTTTCAAAGTTAACTAAAATTGTCATGTACTGTAAAAAATATATCGAACAACAAAGAAATTTCTACTTTCGGGCAGCCATGTTTTTTCCTGATCAAGCCACTTGAACCTCAAAACACAATATGCAAAACAGCAGTTCCCCTTGTTACATCAAATATGGTGTGACCAAAGTTTATGTATGTTTGCACTAAAAACAATAAATATCTTAACAACAATTTAATAACACCATTGTATTTTTAATTTGCAAGCAAACATTCAACATTTTTAAGAGGAAAGCAAATCACATTATAATACCATGACTTTTAAACATACAAATGTAGTAACTACATATAACCATAGATCACATATGGTCTGTAAACCAGCTCTAAGTTGTAGGCTGTATTCTGAACAAGCCTGTCACATTTGGTTCCTTGTGACTACCATCACAAAATGGTGGATTGTCTGTCTGCTTACAGCGACACAGCCAGTACTCTTTGGTCTCCTCAACACTGAATCGCACTGGTTTTAACCGCAGGTTTTTAAACTCTTCTCTCTTTCGCTTATGGTTTCCGTCACAAAAAGGCTAAGGAAAGAAATGAACTTTTAGTAAATGCATTCATATATATCCCTTTCAACTGTGTTATGAAGAAAGTAGAAATACTGATGATGAAGTACTGCCATTTTTTTTTTTTCATGAACATTGATTTTTTTTATTGGCATGACAATGCTTCAAGAAATCTTTTCTGTAAATAAACTCATACATGTACATGTACCTTGCATAACTTTTATGAAAAAATAAAGATGAAGCACATACAAAAACAACAACAGATCTCTATGGGTAAATGGCATAGGCGAGAATATGATTCAAACCCAGTTGATCTGAGCAAAACAGTCACACTAATTATAACCAATCAAGCTACCTGGTCAGTGGTAGTTCGTCATCCAAGTCTCATTACAACGGTGTAAAATGAAATTAAGGGGAAATTACTGTGTGTATGAACAATTTCTAGTGTTTGCTAGTTGGATATAATTGACTATCTCCTTTTGATTATTTTTACATATCTTTGCCCTATCAATTTTTTAGAAAGAAAAATACATTGTATATCTTAAGAATTTTGCTAGTCTGAAATAATTGACTATCTCCTTTGAAATTTTTGGTTGATGTCTCTACCCAATTGATTTTTTTTAGAGGAGATAGTTATTCCTGATAAGTGTTTTGCCCTCAGTTAGACAGGAATCCTAAACTCGTTCACCCCTGGACACACATTTGAACTCTTCCAATTCAAAGGTTGGAATAGTCCATGATGAAATTTCAGGGGTGAATGAGTTAAGTGAAAGAAGCTAGCCAGGGTATGTTTGTCATCAAGTGACCAACTGCCATTGATTTATCAGTGTAAATGATTCAAGTGTTAATGTTTGCATTACCTGGGTATGGCTGTGTCCACAAGCACACCAAGAGTATTTCTTGCCTGCCTGCAGCTCCATCCTGAACGGAGTCCTGTCCGCTATTCTTCCCTTTACAATGTCTGTGTTGGGGTACTGGTTGGCTAGGTCCGTCTCGGGGTGTATTACTATCTTTGGTTGCACTTCTTTATCTTTAGAGCTGCAGGTCCTAGTACAATTCTGAAAATAAAGGTTTTTAGAAGACATCACCACAAACATAGTTGACAAGAAATAGACAAACATTCTGGTTAATGGCTTCTTGAAAGCATTTGATAAAATCAGTTATTAGCCTACTCCAACACAGGAACATACCAACACAATATCTGGGGATGTTATAGCCTACTCCAACACAGGTACATACCAACACAATATCTGGGGAAGTTATAGCCTACTCCAACACAGGTATAGCCAGTTTTTAGATGATTTTAGTTTGATCTGCCTATTTGAACACCAAAAGTATCAAAATAAATCATCAGCATGATTGTGAAGACCACTTGTAAGAAAAAGAGTTTCTGTTTGTCCAACTTTCTTTTATAAAAGTTTAATACAGCAAAAAACAAAGATTTGCAGTATTTGAATGAAGTAGAGTCGTGGCACAGCTGTATCCAATGGCAACGTGTATATTTAAAGACGATAGCAAATTTTATTCAAAAATTGAATTACCTCCCTTAATGACTACAACTTTAATATCTTCATGGGACTTCATGTGCTATAAAAAATGATGGCTAACATGTTCCATGTAGCAATTCTATTCAAAATCTGTGACCTTTTATGCAGAAATTTTGAAAACCCAACATACAAATTGTAGTTACCAACTGGTCAGTTATACCATGTACAAATTGAGCAGTTTTGACATTACACACCAAGTGAAAGCTTCAGGTAGCTTCTTGTGGTCTTGATATTCCTATACTTATATGTGACTTCCGGTGCATATTGATATAGAGGAAATAATACCCAGAAATTTTAGTTTTAAAAGGAAGTTTAAAATACTAAATGTTCTGGACAGGAACTTGCCAGTAGCAAGGAGCATTTAATTTAAGAGGCAATCAGACCAGAACTTGTCGAGTCTGTGTTAAAAACTATTCACACTTGAAGCATTTCTCACATGGTTTGACAAGACTTTTCCAGACCCCCTGTTGCTGTAGCTATTACTGCTGATTTGCCTGTTGGTTCTCTGTTTGAAGAGCTTTATATTGTTTCCAATGGTTCTGGTTTTGCTGTGATCCACAATGTCTGTTCCCTCTATGATCCTGATGGAATGTTTGGATCAGGTCAGCCCTTTGTCTTCTGTACAATTCTAGGTATCCCTAGGTGTTGCATGCAGTCTCTCTAGGTAAGTTTTTTTTTAGACTGGGAACCAATATAAACAAGGTGTACTATTGGCAGACTACAGATTTGTAAAATTTTCGAAACATTTTTTTGTTCATAAATGTAAAAGTTCTAAAGATGAGACCTAGGTTCCTGTTGGAGTGTTTGCTTTGGCTACAGAAGTTGATATGTGATTTTCAAATTTTGCTTTGCTGCCTACAATAACTCCAGTCTTTTTCGAATTCACTGTCTACTGTACGGATAGTATGTATCTGACCTTCCTGCGTTATGGTGTACTGGTGATTGTCCCTTGTGGTTTGTCCAATATTGTGGTGTTTACATTTGGGTCGACTACAACAGCTAAGTTCACTTTCTATTCGCCATTGGTGTCTACTACTATATCAATTCAACTATGTCAAAACAGCCAAGTTCACTAGCGTGCTAATTGGAAATGGTGAAAGTTGACCTGCCATTTGCCAAGACTCTGGTATCTCTTCTCGTCAACCAGTGTGACAGGTAGTTATACTGGTATCTATAATGTATAGGCAGACTTATGTACTATCACTTTGGTTTGGTTTTATTTTGTTTAAGGTCCAATTAACAGCAATGGTCATTTAAGGACGTGCCTCCATGTGTGTAGTGTATGCGTGCTAGCGTGTATGTATGCAGGAGACAGGGTATGTTGTTGTTCTTGCCTCCTTGTGATAGCGCGGATCTGATGGCGACTTTATAATGCCATCTCACTGAAATGCCATGCCGAAGGCACCCAGTACAGCATTCCACCCGGTCTTATTGTACTGACAACGGGTGAACCAGTTGTTGCCATTTCCCTAACTACTGATCGTTAAGCAGGGAATAACAACTACCATTTTTAAGGACTTTGGTATGTCCCGGCCTCGGGAAAGTTTACCCATTGCTTTCCTCACCTGGGTGAATGCTCAACATTCAAGCCAAAAGTGAGGTATTGCCAAGCAAGGCGTTGGGAAATAAAAGGTAGTTAGAAGTAGAAAGAAAGATAAAGATCCCAAATATTGCAATTGGTGCAGCAGATTTATTTTGGTCGCTTTTGTGTCCCCAAATAGAAGACATCAAAGCAAATCCCCAAATATGCAGGGGGTTTCCACATTAGTCACATCCTACTATACATGCAGTGAGTAACAGCAGGTGTATTCTTTTCAAGATCCCCCACCTGCAGGGGTGTGCATAGCCCAAGTTTCCTTTGGCCCTAACACCAGACTTAGACATTTTGACATATAGATGCCTGGTGTTTTGCTAGAGCGCACTGCTATATAAAACCGTGGAATTCTCCGACACCTTTCGGTATCAGGGTGTGACTAATCATAAAAAAGATGCGGTCTGGAAATCTTCTAAACAAGAATAATATATACCGTTTTCGGTCCGGTTCAGTACAGTTTGCTGATAAGTCACCCCATGACCTACAAAAATGGCGTTCTCTCAGATGGGAAATTTTGAACGATTGAAAATCGAGGACTCTATGTTTGGAGGGTCCCGGGTTTGAACCCTGGTCTGGTCGTGCATTTTTCCTCTCCTGTTACATTTGGAGCCCAACGAAATATACCCACAGAACGTGTTATAGGGTCTCGGGGTCTCGTGTGTCTTCAGGGTGGAAGACTTTGGTAAAGGAGGGAGGAATGCAGCAGAACTGGACTGGTTCGATTGTCGGCGACCAGATAGCTCAATTGGTAGAGCATCCATCTAGAATTCGGAGGGTCACGGGTTCGAACCCCGGTCTTGCCATGCATTTTTCCTCTCCTGTTACATTTGGCCCCCAACGAAATATACCCACATAAGGTGGTATAGGGTCACGTGTGTCTTCAGGGTCGAAGACTTTGGGAAAAGTGGGAGGAATGTAGCGGAACTGGACTGGTTCGATCGTCGGCGACAAGATAGCTCAATTGGTAGAGCATCCATCTAGAGTTTGGAGGGTCCCGGGTATGAACCCTGGTCTGGCCGTGCATTTTTCCTCTCCTGTTACATTTGGCACCGTACGAAATATACCCACAGACGGTGGTAAAGAGTCTTGTGTGTCTTCAGGGTTGAACACTTTGATAATAAAGGAGGGAGGAATGTAGCGGAATTGGACTGGTTCGATCGTCGGCGACCAGATAGCTCAATTGTAAAGCATCAGTCTAGAGTTCGGAGGGTCCCGGGATCGAACCCCTGGCCGTGCATTTTTCCTCTCCTGTTACATCATCACCTCATTACTCTCCGATAACAAACGGTGTCAGAGAATTCCATGTTTTCATATATAGCAGTGCGCTCTGGCCCCACAAAGACATCTATATGTCAAAATGTCTAAGTCTGGTGTTAGGGCCAGAGGACTCGGACTATGGGTGCACGATCACACTAAACTGCAAGGCGCGAGTGAAACAATTTTTTCGGCAGTAATTGTTTCTATTTGACATACTATATGCATAAACATATTGATTAAATCAATATAATGCAGTTTTACATGAACAAGTTGTAGTCAAAATAATGTTGTTACCATAAAAATCTTTTGACTTTGTAAAAACCATCCCGAACGTAACATTTTCATGGAAAGCGCCATCTTGTTGTTCCGCACAAATGGTGTGTGACGTTTATGTATAAAGTAATCAAATTTATATTTGTATTACATAATTGTTATAATCAATTTTATAACATTATTAATTTTCTGTTTATCTTATAAGATATTTTACAGAATGTTATTAAAATTAACGAATCAGTTTATCAGATTAAATACTGTGCGGAGCTACTGCGTTACCAGTTCTGCCTTGACAACGGTGTATTTAGCAGACAGTTTGGACGCTGTTAGGGCAAGTTCCATCAAGTAGTTTGACATACACTATCTAGGAAGGAGCCAAACAGTTCCAAAATGAGTCAACGGCAAGTGTTACAAGGTATGAGTTTAACTATATATGTTATAATTAGCACTGTATTCAGCAGTGAAACACATACAGGCTTAGAATCGTTAATGAAACTGTTTGAGAATGGTTTTGTGTGCATGCTGCTCTTTTAGACAGACTTTTTCAGTTGGTACGTTTAGATTTTGCTTTTTCAAACCCTTTAATGATCAAATGATTGTGACAGAATTATACGATTTTTAATAGATACGTTTCGTTCTGTTATATTTGCATGTATATAGTGTTTTCACAATCTGACGAGAATGACAACAAAAAATGTCATCAATAAACAAAGATAAAAATGTTCTTTATTATTTGCAATTTCCTTAATTCGGGAAGAGTACTTTTAAAAAGTGCTGTATTATATTTTATGTAAACCATAGTTCTTCAATCTTCATAAATGTTGTTAATCTACATCAATAAGGTTAATCAGTGTTAATTGTTTTGCATGTTGCTAACACAGCAACATAATGCCCAAAAAGGTTCTTGCCCTAGCTTTGTAAACAATACTTTGTGTTATCAGTGACAGCCTGGTAGACTTCATACCATCCTATTTGACATCGTGATACCAAGCAATCACCAGGTTTGAATCACAGGTGCTCAGGTTCTAATAGTATAAGGGGGTGCGATTTCTCATGATCTAGTGGGGTGCGATAACATATTATCGCATATATATTCCAGAACCCGAGCACCTGTGGTTTGAAATAAAAGAGCTTACTTAAGGATCATTCATAATACAGCGCAAAATTTATTTTGGTTTCCAAGATAATGATAATCAGCACAAATAAAGTCAACCAATTCCATAATATTTTTCATTCTGATATGCAGATGTACAACAAAGTCAATACAGAATATGCTATATAAAATCACATCATAAATATATCCCAGTAAAAACTCTTTATTGATATTAACCTGGTATATGCATTTGCAGTATTTGACGTTAGCTTAGTAGGCAAAGGCTGCCACTATGTCATCTATATCCAAACCAAAACCCAGCCCTGAAATTTGGTTAAGTTAGTATCACTCTGAATATACCAGATATATAAATTTATGGAAATGTACTAAATACGTTGCAGTGTTTGAGCAATACCAGAAGGCAAGAACACAGTTTGTCCAGACAGTAGCAGAGTTGGCAAGCAGACCCCAGAACATTGAAACACTTCAAAATGCTGGTGTTATGTCTCTTCTGCGACCTCTTTTATTGGACATCGTGCCAACCATCCAACAGACTGCTGCTTTGGCACTAGGACGACTGGCCAACTACAACGATGACTTGGCAGAGGCGGTTGTAAAGGGTGACATTCTTCCCCAACTTGTCTACTCCCTTGCTGAGCAAAACGTAAGTAGACTTCAAAATTGCATGGCAATCAATGTTATATGCCATATTTAGAAAGAGCTCATGGGGATCTTAAATATTGTTCACTATAGAGATATAATAAAGATAACAGACCTGGTTTCATATTAATTTGACTTTCTTTGCCAGGTGACACAAAAATAATGTTAATGATAGTAAACATAAATATTATGTTAAACCATTAAGTACTGTCAAGTAATTTCGAAGCATTCAGTGTGATTCATATAAGACAGACTTTCAGAAGAGGGAAATGTACACAAATCCCTTACTCTGGAGAAATCAGTGTTTCGTAGTTCCAGTTGAGGAATAATTAAGCAAACAAACATTTTGCCTAAAGTTGAATTTGATACTGGAATAGAACAGTTTTCAAGTGTCTGTAATTTCAATGAAAATCAAATAGAGGATGGTTTTTTATCGTTACATATATTTGCCTCTCTTTTCATATATTTATTTTTAATTTTTAAAGAGATTCTACAAGAAGGCTGCTGCATTTGTGCTGAGGGCTGTGGCTAAACACTCCCCACAACTGGCCCAGTCTGTGGTAGATTGTGGTGCACTGGATGCACTTGTCATCTGTTTGGAGGAATTTGATCCGGGTGTAAAGGAGGCCGCAGCGTGGGCATTAGGTTACATAGCCAGGCATAATGCAGGTAAAAAGCACAAAAAAAATCACAAACATTTTGTTTCAGTTTAATTTAAAATAATGAAAGTGAATATCTAGTCAATATCTAGTCTGAAGTTAAACATTATTCAGAAAACTGGTGCAAGCCACCTGAACATACAGATATGGTACAGTTTAATTCAATAGATCATAGATGGATATACATTGTTACTGTTCATTAAAAGTAAAAGTTCTTAATATTAGAAAAACATTCAATCTTACATACCTGTTATATCTTAAGTTACTCATTAAAACTAATTTGACTTCATTTAATGTATCTTTATAAACTACAATTTTCCACCATTGCTGCTGCAGAGCTTGCCCAGGCTGTTGTTGATGCTGGAGCTGTTCCTCTGCTAGTCCTGTGTATCCAGGAGCCAGAGCTCTCCCTGAAACGCATTGCTGCTTCTGCTCTCAGTGATATCTGCAAACATTCCCCGGAGCTTGCCCAGACTGTAGTGGATGCAGGAGCAATCGCCCACTTAGCTCAAATGATTCTCAACCCTGATGCTAAACTCAAGGTAAGTCTCTTAACTTTGTCTCAAATGATTAGTGTCTAGAGTGGAAGAAAAATCCCCCTTACATGTATGTAAGATCTATAATATTACTTTAAGTATAATGTCAAATACTCTATATGCATCCCTTTGTTATCACAGTTAAGCTTTGTCAGTGAGGAGTGCTCTTCAAAACCATTTTGGACACAACTGTTTAACAAATGGTTGTCAAGCCAAAGTATTTAAAATAACGGACAAATAATTTTTTTTTTTTTCATTGATTGAAGTTTATGTTATTCAAACATATACTTTGAAATTGGACATAAATAATAAGATATTAAGAACATTTCATGTTAAATTGCATGATACATTGCAGATGCATGAAACAAGCAAAATTACATACAAGATACATAGAAAAATGGTGTTTTATACAAAAGCTTGAAATTAATTATAACCTAAATGTACACAAAGCAATTTCACATTAAGTTGAATTCACATTGTCATAATTGGAAGGCAGGAAAAATCTGCAAGTTTTGTTTTTGTTAAAAATGACGGAAAATTTTGTACATCCACAGAGGCAAGTGTTCTCCGCCCTGAGTCAGATTTCCAAACACTCTGTGGACCTGGCTGAGATGGTGGTAGAGGCAGAAATCTTCCCAGCGGTACTCACTTGTCTTAAAGATCCTGACGAGTATGTCAAGAAGAATGTTGCCACCCTTATCAGAGAAATTGCAAAACACACTCCAGAGGTGAGTTAAATTAATTCATAAGAACCAAATGTTGTTGGATTATTTATTTGTACATCTAACAATAAGATAGCTCGTAATACTATTGAGAGAAAAAAAATGAAATTCACTTATTTCGCACAATTGAAGAGGTTTTAATAAATGTTACATAGGAATTATTTGACACTTTCATATTAAAGGAGAGAGTTATTTCCCTTTCATTCCTTTTCACTTTACCATCATCCAGTAACATATTATGTGCAAATACTTATGCATGTAAACATAATATATGTTATATCTTTTTAACTTTAAAAGTTCAGAGCTGCATACTTAAACATTTATCTTTGAAAGATATTTTTGATATTTTGTGCAAGAAATTATTCTTGCCAGCTAAAAGCTATTTAAAACCACAAATAAAGAGATTGTTAGATTCCTTGAAATTGTATATTAAGAGTGTTTTCTTATATTTTTTTCCTTTTTTTTCTATTTTGGTTAAAACTTAAAAAAAACTGCTTGAAAATTAAATTACAAATGTTTTACTAATACTTGCTTTTAAAAACGTAGGGTCCCAATAGCAAGCAGGTGATGTTCAATTTGGTAACACAAAGGAATGCGAGACAAACTTTTTTTTTTATAAAGAAAAAAATTGGGGTTTACTGTTAACTGTATTCCATTTCATCTTTTTTGATTTCCTTCATCATGGTTATGTATTTGTAGCTTGCTCAATTGATCGTAAATGCTGGTGGCGTAGCTGCCGTGGTGGACTACATTGGAGACTCCAAGGGTAATGTTAGACTTCCTGGAATAATGATGTTGGGATACGTAGCCGCTCACTCAGAAAATCTTGCCATGGCTGTTATTGTTTCTAAGGTAATTGTTATGATTATTCTGCTTTCGCTTATGAATGTCAAAAAAAGTAAAAAACATTTTCATTTCCTTGTAATTTTAATTTTTGTTGATTAAACACTTTGAATTTGTAACAAGGAGCAAAAGATATGGTTGATCAGCTGTTCCAAGTTTTTATAATTAAGTAAAACTAAAAGTAAATGCATATAAAATGGATTGTTTTTGGTTGATTGTATATTACTGTACAGAACTGGACTTTTTAAGATTTCATAACTTTAGTAATACTTAGTTTTACATTTGTTCCACTATACCGTATGTCTGATTCACAATGATATTTCAACTGTATGTTTCAATAATAATTGATTCCTTTAGATAAAATGCAATATTATAGAGAATATTCTATGATTTCAGTGTACATGTATTTATATATATTGAAACAACGAATCTGTTTTTGCTGAAATTGATCGATGTATCATACATTTCTATTCTCAGGGTGTTGTACAGTTAGCCATTGCTCTATCTGAGGAACCAGAGGATCATCTTCAAGCCGCTGTAGCGTGGGCACTTGGACAGATTGGTCGCCACACCCCAGAACACTCGAAAGCAGTCGCTGTCGCTAATGTCCTCCCCAAATTACTCAATTGTTACCTCCGTGCTGATGCCACAGAAGACTTACAGACCAAGGTAATGTTCTCTCTAGTTTTTTTAATTATTTGATGTGCACTTCATGCAGGAATAAAAACTTGATATGTTATATTTGGTAACTTTTATTCGTATTAAAAATGTCTTAATTCATTGGAAATGAATATTTTGGTTTGTAGAGTAAAAGATCCCTGAAGAATAACCTACAGAAATGTGTACACCTACCTGCCTTAGAACCTCTGCTACATGACGCCCCTCCAAATATCCTCAAACATGTTGTCGGACAGTTCAGCAAAGTCCTCCCACACGATTCCAAAGCCAGACGATTCTTTGTTACAAGTGGTGGCCTGAAGAAAATCCAGGAAATCAAGGCAGAACCTGGATCTGCCCTCGCCGAATATGTCAACACAATCAACAACTGCTACCCAGAAGAAATTGTCAAGTGAGTTATCCTGTTGAAACTATGTTAAAACCAAAATGAAATGGAAAGTGTGGTACATATATATAAGTTTGGAAATTAAGAGAAAAAAAATCAATTGTTAGGACAAATGACATGGATAGCTACCTATATTGGTCAAAAAGTGCATGTGAAAATTAAGACAAATTGGTATTTATATCCTAGAGGACAGTTGAATAAATCAATTTATATTAATCAGAAGGGTACAGTATTTTCTGTTACCATAGTAAATACAATTTTTCATTTGTTATTTTTTCAGATACTACTCCCCTGGATATTCCGATGCCCTCCTGGAGAGAGTGGAAAATTTTGCACCCAAATCTTAGAGAGCTGTTTATTGACTTATCTACACTTGTTGTCATGTACTATGTTATTCATTGCGGACATTTTGATACATTTACATGCTGTGAATCTGAAGTTTCAAGTTCCATGGTGGCTAGAAAGGAAGTTTTACATTGCCTAATCTAGCGGTTTATTACAGTCGTGTTAAACCATCAGTTATTATTCACCATGGAGGTCTACAAGTGCTCATGAATAAAGAAAAGTACTGGACATCAATCTTATACAAATTGAAGATTTACTTTTAATTACGCTGGAATCCTGTGATTTGTTGTAATTTATTTACATTACATTTTTACATTACTCAAAAATTAAAAAAATAGATTTGTATATCTACCAGGATACTGACGAAATGTATTTTTCTACACAAATGATTTCTTTTACATTATATTTGATATTGAAAATCCCTGCTGAAATGGATGCTGAAAGAGAAAATGAATCTCGATTTTGTCTATAGAAACTGCGAGAAGTTTTAGTATCAAATCAATACTTACGGTATTTTTTTTACCTATTTTTGTTTAGTTGAAACATTTTTTTCTAAGGCCAGAATTTTCATTTACATTTTGAAACTTAAATAGTAGTTAAACCAAAGTATTAGAAAAAAAGGTATTTTGAGAAATGTATGCATATAACAGCGGTAAATTAAATAAACATATAACAAAGACGGAAACAGTATCATGTAGTGTTAGTAATTTATAATCACATGTGTTACATTTATTTTTGTTCTGGGTGGGACGATTAGGAGTTGGGGGATGATACTTGTGAATGGGAGGAGGGAGGGGGTGGTCGGCAATGTAAAGAATCAGAAATATGTGGAGAACAATTGAGAAAAGTGAAATGAACTCTGTTAATGAGTTAGCAGTTATGAAGGTCAACTTAAATAATTCTGAGTGGGAGGGATAGGGGCCGGGGGAGGATAATCATGGTTTGAAGAGTGAGAACAAGATCAGAAATGTGAAGGAATCAGAAATATGTGGAGTAGAAATGTGGAATTAATGGAATTACGATATATATTGATATAAAGGGCAACTATACCAGATGTCAAAGTCAACTTATGTATAACTGAGGCTAAAGATCATAAAAATAAGATTAGAAGTAAACCATTGTGAAAATAACACTTGCGGCTATATAGCTTTTAAATCAAATAGTTGTGTATATCCACTGACAAAGATTTGATGACGTAAAATATAACAGACATCAAAACAATACAATATAGCTATAACTAGTCAATATTTGAAGCTTGTTTAACTTATAGGAAAGAGACTATATGGATCATTTGTAGGAAAGGCTATATATAGATCGTTTGTACTGACATAATACAAATAAGAAATATTCTTATGCAAGCAGGTAAAACAAACGAATAAATTAATTTTTCGGAAGCATGTGTTGTATTTTTTATGTATGTATACTTCCACTGAATTCGAGATCCTCCATAAGCATTATCAAATCAAATTGCATTCATAGGGCTATATTTTTGGTGTCTCTTTATGTCATTTGTTACTTTAGTGTTTTTACTATTCCCCTCGCAACGAAGGTTCGAGTGTTTCATCCCTCAACAAAATTTCATGAAACTTCATGCAAGTGTTTGGCAAGTCCAGTTTCTATGTTCAAGGTCAAGGTCACTACTATTTTTAGAAAAACTTAGGCATCGCTCTACCGACTTCATTCCTCAACGAATTTTAATGAAACTTGATACAAGTGTTTGGTAAGACAATACCTTGAACAAGATCGCGTTTTGGAGTTTTACCTTGAAGGTCAAGGTCACTGTTACTATTTTTAGAAAAACTTAGTCATAGCTCTACCAACTTCATTCCTCAACGAAATTTCATGAAACTTCATTTAAATTTATTGGTATGACAATACCTTGAACAAGTTCTCGTTTCAGGTTTCTATGTTGAAGGTCAAGGTCACTGATACTATTTTTAGAAAAAAACTTTGTCATCGCGCTACCGACTTCATTCCTCAATGAATATTCATGAAACTTGATAAAAGTGTTCGGTAAGACAATACCTTGAACAAGTTCTCGTTTCGAGTTTCTATGTTGAAGGTAAAGGTCACTGTAACTATTTTTAGAAAAACTTTGTCATTGCTCTACCGATTTCATTCCTCAAAGCAATTTCATGAAACTTGATATACTTGTTTGGTATGGCAATAACTTTAACAAGTTCGCGTTTCAGGTTACTGCGGTAAAGGTCAAGGTTACTTTTACTACTTTTAGAAAAAAAACTCATCGCTCTAGCCACTTCATTTCCTTTTACATATGTCACAATGTGTGAATACGAGGGGATTTGTATTACTTGTGATATCTTGTTACACATATACTAGCCTCGTCTGTCAATACACCCATACATGATTATATTATGGGTGTATTGACAGACGAGTCTAGTACCTGTGCTCATTATAAACGGTTTAGAAGTGCGTTTTTTTCTACAAATGGCTGCTACTTTTAGGTACACAACCTTTTCATGAGAAATATTCTGATTAGTAAGGCAGTTTATCAATTACGGCAGATTTTAATTATATATGTGAGAACGGTCATACTTTAATTTGTAAGCTCGCGCCATCGGAAATTTTCCATCAGCTGAATTGGTCGAGCGGCAGACGGGGAAACTGGGGGACACTGGTTTGGAAGCACATTTTTCTCTTTCCTGTTACACAATTATTGAATATATTTTTCAAATGAGTGTTTATAGTTTATGGTTCCCGTCGGACGTTCACAATAAACTGTGTACATGATTCATTGGAAGTTTTGCCCATAGCCAGATTAAATACGAATTTCGTTTTATTTGTACACGTAACATTAATCTCTAAGGACTAGTTAAGCACAGGCTTAGACTATTTAAAATGGTCTCAAAGCTTTCGCTATGACCTACATATGGCCATGGCATGGTGTAATGCAGGAATTACTGATAAGAACAATTAAATATTACATGTTCATTCTATCCCGAGTTTGCTCTGGCCCTAACACCAGACTGAGACATTTTGACATACAGATGGAAACTCGGGCTACTGTTCATTCATTTTTTATTACTTTAAACCTTGCGCTTTATCAGTACAGTGCGCATATACAGTGGAAATAATACAAATATATACAAGTTTAAGTTTATACATATGTTATTGTACAAAGATACAAATGGATTGAACAACATGTTATTGTAACTTAATAAAAAGTCCTCTCCTCAATACAAATGGTAAAAATAATGTATAAACTTTGATATTATTTGGACCATTATTTTTACTGAAAGCATCGGAAATTTCAGAACAATTGTTAATAGATTAAGTTGCCATCGAAAGGTTAGATTGTATCGGAGGCAAAATCAGGAAAATATCACAATTTCGCTGGTCTGTCTCGAAATCTACTTTCGGTAAAAACGGCACCCCCAATGATGATATATTTACCAAAAGTCGATCTAAACCCCTAATACGTGTAAAATTAATCTAAACACTTTAGGTTAGATGCAGATATAGCTATAATAAATTATCAGATCCCTGTGACTCGGTAAATCCTACGCATTTCCCCAAACTCTTTGATAACAAACCATCGTTTAATTATATTTCCAGTACGGTGTGTTTAAGACAAGATATAAAAGATGTTAAAATATAACACAGCCTTTCATCTGACTCATCTTCAGAATCACTTGCTTGTAACGTGAGGTACTGCACGTGCCTAGGACACGTGCTAATTAATCTCCCCCTTTCGGGTATTGGAATAGCTCCAGCACCCGGTGTAAATACATTATTGTGTACCAACATTCGCGAAGATTAACCGTGGAGTCGTTAATTACAGTAATTTTTCTTCTTAATGCTTCCTGCATGTCACGTTAAACGTGAACACATCCAGCAAACTGGTGAATCTGACACAGCAAGTGTGAGATCACAGCTCCCCATGCCACTGCCGAAAAAACGTAACCATGTCCCGATAGTTACATAGCTTTGAAAAACATTTCTGAAAAGAAATCCATTTAAGCATTGGACAGCGCGCATTATGATTTGTTTTCTTGCAAAGCTGTGTCATTCAAATAGATCATAAATACCATACAAAAACAGTTCAATACTTATATTTACGTTTTCTCTGCCTCCTATGTTCTTTTTTAACTTGTAATTCATATTCAAAATTTAAAAAGCCCTCCTTATCGACAGTCCACAAAATTTCGTTCAATAGTTTGAACAGCGTGTTTGTCGCGTGCTGATTGGCAAACAAAGTAGTACTTTGAAATTTTAACAAACACTTCAATTTTATTCCACAATTCAGTATTAATACAATTGCGTATGATATGTCTATAGGGTGATTTAAGTTTATCAATAGAACTCTGAGCTGAAAGTTAGATTTGAAATTGTTTCGATTTCCCCCCGGAACAAATTTTGCGCATGGACAAATACAGTGAACACCGTAAATCCGACCTTGCCCTCCACTAGGGAGTTATTTTTGGAAGTTAATTCGAACTTTTCTCTTTGCCCATTTTGTGAAGATTGTATGGGAATCTGGCTACAGTCTGTAGATTCTATAACAGCCTCGTTATTTGACATGTCGTCAGAAACAGTGGCTGCGAGACGCGTGAAACTGATAGCGTTTGAAGCGAGTGATCTTGCGACGGAGCACAGGGTCAGGGGTTCATTACAAATGTCTGAAATGTTTATGTTTGCTGTGACTCATATCAGTATGTTTGTAACATATGTGTCAGTAGGTCTATACAATATGTTTATTTCAGACATTTGTAACGAACCCCTGTTGGTCAGTGCAGTGTAACAGACGATATTTTAGATAAATTGCATGAGCGTTAAAATTGTTTCCATTGCCGGCATTGGTGATTTCAACCGATGTGCATTTTGTACGATATTGCAGACCTTGGTCTTGTTTGTATTGTAATAAAAGTATTTTTTATTTTATTTTATATTTTGCACATAAATTTACAATGACATTGTCAAATCTCATAATGCCTAGCGATATTTCAGCAGCCGTTATGTTTATTTACATTGGTTATTGTAGTTCCGGTCAGTGTTGTATTAATACGCTGAGAATTATGTCCCGTGCTGCATGGTAATTAAAGTCCCATCAACGACACAGCTTTCAAAGAGTCTTTATAGTGACAATGCCATGCAAATGTAACTATATCACTCTGAACTTTAAATTTGATTTTTTTTTATAAAGAATAAACAATCAATAACAGGGTCCTGGATGTAAAGATGTACAAGACTAAGATTCGAACCCTGGACCTCCGATCAGTATGCTGTCGCTCTAACAATCTGATGACCTTTACCTTGTCAACGGTATTACTGTTGGCAAGCACATTACAGTGATATCAAAAGGGAATTAAATAGTGGTTGCTGTTTGAACAAAAAACTACAAGGAAATCTTTTTTTTTTGTCCGCAGTGGAACAGAGATCCCCGAGGTGTACATTGAACTGCCGGTTCTAACACTGTTGACGCTTTAAATTATGGAAAGGACACATTCGTCCTGAAGTAAACACTTACTGTATATAGATAATAAACAGTAACAGTTAATTGCCTTTTAAATTGACTTCAAATGTGATCGATTGTCGTTTGTATGTTTTTTCATTACCATTTAAGATGTCAAACAGAAATATCGTTCCGGTTTCAGGAAGGGAGTCCCGATGGTCGGTACCGTTATGCAGATAAGACATCGGAAACTCTACCTCTACAAATGACAGACTACACATTTGCTTTCTTCACAATTTGACCTAGTTGTTCAAATCTTGTTTAGCTGAACGCCAACATTACGCGTGTATCTAATACCTTTTCAAATATGTCGAAACTAATCTTTAAAAGTCTACAGTGACATATCCTCTGGGGACAACAGATTTTAAACTTGTCCATGAAAAACAGACTTTTAGGGAAAAAGAAGTCAGCGAATTGTTAAGCTAACCATTCATGAGTAATCGAACTTTGGAATTTACTATGACGTATGGTATACACCCTATCAATATTATTTCTTGTTTTACCCTTTTAAGTTCCTTTGTATGTTACGTATAAGGTAAACTTTCGTAAGTGGTTACAGGGTTTTTATTTCGTCAATAAACTTTACGGGTGCTAGGGTGCATCAAAAACAAACAAAGAATTACCGGCATTTCCTGAGTTATGTTTCCGTGTTTATCAAGTTAACTCCATCAAAAAGAAATCTTGTACACAGAGTCACTGTTAAATTCCCAAGGTACCTGTAAGTCTGTGGCAGACCCATCAAACGTTTAGTAAATGACGTGTATATCATTATGTAAAGGTAATGGACAGCTCCACATCCGAGCGTACTGTTGACACTGCCACCCTCTGATAACATACCTTACTGTAAGTAACGCCCCACATCGCGCTCTCACATCACTGGACCAGAGACAGTAACTCCTTTACGTATAATATAGGGTTGGGTGACACAAGCCAACATTTCGTATTGTATTATATTGTTATTTTTTATGGAATATTTCATTTTATCACAATATATTATATTCCTTGAAACTCTTCGTATTTAAATCGTTTTTCATAGCATAAACGAAAAGTAAGCTTCAATTTATAATGTTTCAATGCTTAAGTGACAATTATTCTAAATGATATCGGAAGTTATCAAACTCAGCTAGATCAATACTGTTAACGTTTAATCACTTTTTAACATTGTGTTTGTGAAGTTATATCATGTGTAATATATTGCCATTTCAAAATTATATTGCAGTATATATTAATATGATAATGATATATTGGTGCACGTAATGCCTACCCCTTGTATGTTGGATATTGAGGGGGAGGCTACGCATGCCAAATCAAAATCAACGTTGGAGTGAAAAAGGAGATTGCAGCGACAAACAAAATAAGACATTGGTTTTTGAAAAACGAACTTTCTAAAAAATATCCTTTTGATGTCTGTGTTCGGCTTACCTCATCTTATTGGTGTTAACAAAATGATTGGGAATATCATGGAATTGTTTCCTCTCAACACAAAAGTATTAAAATGCAGGTCTTCATAACACGGATTCAGTGCCTTTTAAAATTTATTTCGAGAAAAAAATATTGTTCAAAAAATACGATTAATCGCGAACTTTGATTTAGATATATTTAAACAATAAATAGAAGTTTCTCAAAATTTGAATATTTTAAGAAGAATAATGAATAAAAAGTGTACAATCTGCAAAAAATAACATTGGTTCAAATACAAAATTGAAAAACAATATTCAAAGTAATGCGTTGGCATTCGTTTTATTGGACGTAGCTTCCTATTAACACCTGAGATTATTTGGTGACGTGTGTAAGCTAGAGGTAGTATGTTGGTGTATTTGCCTCCTTGAGGTTGTGTAGATCTAATTTCAAATTTTAAGTGCTACCTCATTTAATACCATGCCGTAGGCACTATTCTCAGTATTCCATGTCAACGGATTAACCAGTTGTTGCAATTGCACAAAATACTACACGTTCAGCAGGGGACAAAAACTTTCCTTGTTAAGGACTTAAATACTCTATATCCCGGCTTTGGGATAGAACCCATTTACTTTCCCGTTCGGGCGAACGTTCACCACTAAGGCCGAGAGAGGTATTGTCAAGCAAGGCACTAGGAAGCAAAAACATATTGATAGAAAGGAGAGAGAGAAAGCAAGGATCACAAATATTGCAATGCGTGAAGATCTGTCCTTGCAGAGGGCACAAAATCAAATCTCCAACTCTGAAGAGGGGTCCCACATTAGTTACCTGTAACAATATGCACTTGGTTACATCGAGTATATTCTTTTCTCAAACCCCCACATGTAGTGCGTCGAATAAAAGTGTAACGCACAGTAAAACAGTTCATGTTAAAAACAGCTAACGCTCCACATGCTAGGAGACTTTTTCAATTCTGCTGCTGATATTTGTTTTTATTAAATATCGCTTTCCTGAGGCGACGTTGCGTGTTTTCGGTCAGTGAGAAGCAACGCATTGAGTTGAACAGCTTTTCTAAACTTAAGATTGTCTACACTAGTATGTTCAATCTCTTTCTATGTTATTCTAGTTTGACACAGACCTGTCTATATAGCGATTGTATCGCTGTGCTGTATACAATGTACACGAGATGTGATAATGTTGAATTGTTGATACTGTCACAACCACAGTAAAATCATAGTCTAAAGGAGAACACGCATATATCATTAGATCTTTGATCTAAAAATTGTAATTAGGTATCAATTAGACGGTATACAATATCAAGAAAGAGTTNGGGGGGGGGGGGGGGGGGGGGGGGGGGGGGGGGGGGGGTGGTATCTGAAAGGGTAAGATGTTTAAAGTATATTTTCTGCTTTGTGTTGTGTTGCTACCATTATTTGAAGTATGTAGCCAAACTCGTGAACCACCCCTAAAACAGGCGGATACCTTTCTATCGTGTCGCGATATGTGAACAAAGAACCGCGGTAACATGACAGGATGATCGCACCTACGTTATCTGTACCCGGCATGGGACGACGTCATCCCTTATAACTAGCTATCGTTTAAAGTTCAGGTCAGAAAAAACAGTACATCTCACCACAGCAGAGGTATTATCATATACTATAATACGGAGGTAAGGAAACGGACCGAGAAGAGGAAATCAAAGGTTAGTAACATAAAGGTGGAAGTATGTTTTCGTTTTTTGCACATAATTTGTTAATTGTTTTTAAAACCAGGCCTACTAAATGGAGATCTATCTTAAATATGTCGATTTATTTGTCATTGCTGTATAATAGATTAACTTGTGACACTTTTATAAAATGATTTAATAATTTGTAAATGTATATTATTGTAAGTTAGTGTATTGTATTATACTAATCATTTTACATACATAAAACTTGTAAAATATGTTATCACTAAACATTGGAATGAATGTTTAATTATGTCATTTCAATCTTTAATCATCCGTCGATAATGACCACGTATTATATATAATAAATGTTCAATACATTTCAACAGAACTAAAACTCATTAAAATATATATATTTCAAAGAAAAATACGAAAAACAATATCGTTAAAACGTATTAGTTACTTCTGTTTCGCGGGTATTAGCGAGTTGACATTTGTTTTTCTACATGTTTTCGCGAGGAAAAAATATTCCTAAAAATGTAAATCCATGTATTTGCATCTCTTAAGTGATAAAAAAAGATCGCTCACGCAATATTTGTACAGAAATTCTCATTGACGAGTTGAAATCTTTCGCGAATATTGATACCATCAACAGTTGATACCAATATGAACACTTCGCAAATTCCAGAATTCTTGAATAAAGTCTACATTCGTATTTAACGAAATAAAATAATGATAGCAGGAGAATGAACTATATTTTAGTCACAGTTTTGAATCAGGATTATATTCTTGTGTGTTGACGCTATAGAATATTATTTCTGCTTTGCTTAAACATATACTTGAAATGACTTATATTTCAATTTTGATATTTAATAGTTACAAAATACTTACAAATGTTAATAATCACATGTTTTGCAATCTGATATTCTACTTTTAGTCAATCGATAAACCAATAATAATTAAACTAATTCGCCAAATTGTGTAATACATGTATATCTATATTACTGTTTGTATATGAGTAAGATGAACGATATATACATGCCTTGTAAGAAAATTGACACAGAAAGCATGTATTCATTTAAAGAGAGGTTAGACAATAATTCACCACTTAGATATGAAATGAAGAGGCAAGGTGTTTTTTTCAGTATTAAAAAAAAGTTCTTATCGTTCATGCACATATCTGTAGGCCACAAGTGAATGAATATTTTAAAATTTGGTTGCTTATTCATGGTAGTTTCATGAGTTCGGGTTCATAAACTATGATAGTATTTAGCGCACTATTATTGTGTGTAACATTATTTAAACGGCGCATTCAAGTGACGGAAATGATAATATATATGGTTATTGATGTTGACATTTACTATACAATTCCAGGCAAGGTAAAATCGAGAACTCTTGTATTTGAAATTAGATCCACAGCAGGAAATGACGTCCGGATGGTTACATCTTACAAATCGTCACGTTGTTAAGTTCTTACGAAGCGCATTGAAATTGATTCAAATATAATACTCATAAGTATTTTATTACATACATCGGTAGGGAATAGTAAGAGGTCTAACTTTTTATTATTCATGACCTCTAAATGGATTTGCTTAATACGAACAGAAAAAGGGTTATATATGTAAAATGAAAAAATAATTCAATTAACATGTGTTAGTGTATCACACAAGTAAAAACATCAGTATACGCAAACTAGGTGTCCTCCCAATGCATTGAAAACACAGACTTCTTAAAATCGTAAAACGTTAGAGCTGCAACTATCTTACCAAGATTTGAAACGAGACTTATCCTAAGAAATTTGTCTCCTATCACGATCCGTCAGACAAACATTGATACGGAGACGTCGATGTATACGTAAAACATGGTTACTTTCTCATTTCTACTCCGATCCTATTGTATACAGTGTTTGTATGCTAATGATAAGCTACGGAAGAATGTTCGCCCATGTTATCGAATGTAGCACAAGTTAGTGCTCACATTGTCTCAGTACCAGACGTATGTTATTAAAGAATACATATGTATATATACGGTACAGAAACACTGATAATTGTATCACCTTAGTTAATGTACAAAATATTAACATTTTCTAGGCGAATGCGTCTCTCGGCTGTCCTGTATTATCAAAGAGTACTGATCTAATGTCGTTTGTGTTATTACGGTGTAACCGTTATGGTGTGTTCTCCTTTCTCCCACTTTAAAAAAACAAAAAAAACACCATAGAGGCAGTAATGTTGCGATAGCAGTTATAGTCTGTTTCATATATATTTTACCTGGGTTTTACCTGTGTTCTCCCACATTAACTGTATCATTTATACAGTACTGTCATATACATGTAGCTTTGATATAGTCTATAGTCTAGTAATGTGAAATCCACAAATATTTTATACATTTTATATACTTAATACTATATATATAGATGATAATGCTTTGATTTTTGTGTTTTTAAATTTTAATTAAAATTGATTTAATTTAGGGTGAAGCAAATTCATTATGGAGCATTATTTTCAGAGAATATTTTTTTATCAATAAATGCGTCTTCAGTGTAATTATTAATAACTTAGTATCACTCATTAGATTATTTCCCCCTAAAACATAATCATTAGTTATGTTTCTATTTGATAACCCCATATGGTTTGGGTCCACTGATATTTCTAGTTGATACTAATGAATCTTAACACCTGATGCCGACACTCTCTTCTGTGATGGAACGTTTTACACGTGAACCGACTCAGTTTCAACATATCTACATCGTCCAAAGATTCTTTACACTAGTCAAGACCAATATGACAGAACTCAACCTCCAACTCAATCCCACCACCGTTTTCATTGACTTTGAGGCTGCTGCCCAGAACGCCATCCGCGCATTATTTCCAGCTGTGAGTTTGAAGGGCTGTTTCTTCCACTATACACAGTGCATGTATTTGGAGGAAAGTCCAGCAGACCGGACTTCAACAACTCTACGCAAACAACGACGATAACCGACAACTTGTACGGCGTGCCGCTGTACTACCCCTTGTTCCGTTAGACCATGCAGAAGATGCCTGGTTCAATGCGCTGGAGGACATAGACGATGCTGATGTACCACAGGACACTGCTCCATTTACAGATTACGTCGTGACACAGTGGATTGACCGAGATCAACAGCTCTAGAACCACTTTGAGACCGATGGACCCAGAACAACCAACCACATAGAGGGATGGCACAGAAAACTGAATAAGAAAGTGGAACACGCCCACTCCAACATCTACAGCATCATCCGCGTCTTCCAGGAAATACAAGCCAACAACGAGATAACGCGCATCCAACACGCAGCAGGAGGACAACTCAGACCAAGAGCAAAACGCTACCGTAACATCGACAGCCGCCTTAACCAACTAAAGGAACGCTCGGAGAATGGTACAACAGGTGTAATCCAGTACGCCGACACAGCATCCCATCTTTGCATTTAGAGTGACATTGTGATAAATGTGCTTGTTGTGGAATTTAGTTAGGGCTATTTTATTAGTTTTATATCATGTATCTTTGTGCATGTGTGCATTTTATGAATATGATTGATTTGATCAACCAGTGCTCATTATTCCATGTGTACATGTAATTAATTCGTTTTATTTATTTTCATTCCCAGCTTTGCCTCTGTTTTTGCATATTTAATGATGTAATACATGATCTCTGTCTTTAATGATTATATTTGTCATAAATTGCTTGCTAAATTTAGTTCTATTTTAAGAAATATATATATAACATACATGTAAATGTATAGTAAAAATGTATAAAATTGATTTAATATGAAATTAATAAAAGCAGGTTTTCAATTAGTGTATTTTGCTGTGTTTTTATTAAGTAATAACTGGAATCTTGTATATATTTATTCATAATTGCAGTAAATATTACGAAAATCAGGACATATATTTGTTAAATATTCCTATAACTAACACAGTATTTCCTATTGGTGAACAGGTAAATACAGGTAAATAATCTACCTGTACTATACCAGAACATACTATAATGACACCTCTATTGTTTTCCAGTGTTTATATAATTCCTTTAATCAGAACAAAGTGGGAGAAAGGAGAACAAACCATCGTTGTAAACGCCTCCGTAAAAATATGAAAACTCCTTTTTTTCATTAACAGTAAACTGTTCTATTGGGAGTATTCGAAATGAAACCATCCAAAGTGTGCAAGGTAAGTTTACAAAGTTGTTAAGCAGACCAAACAAACCTTCAGGGTTGGAATACAGTTTTACTTGTTATGAAAATATGTGATAATTAAGAAATTCATACTTCATAGTAATTTATTAAATTCTAAATACTAAATGGTATTTTTCGTTTTGTTTTGTAACCATAATGTTAAAATATTGATCGGCTTTGTTTGTATTTCAGGTGTTCGTACAACTCGGGTATACATTCATGCTTTTGGTGATCTTCTTTGTCGCTCAGCTTACGCTCGTATTGTCATTAAGCTGGAAAAAATATACTGATTTGGAAGTATGGTATGTATTGAAATATTTCTTAAAGAAATCTACCTGTTTCAAATCTTACACACTTTGAATTATTTTGATACTTGAAGTGAATTGTGATTTTAAAATACTCATGGTAACAATTAAGATATGCGTAATTTCTGAATTGCCGAAGAAAAGGATATTTGAAGAAGAAATGGGCAGGGACATATGTGTATAGAATGCATAGGGATAAATTGAGTAATTACTTGCAAAGAATACGGCACTTACAGTACCGGCTGCTGGTCGCTGGTCTCCCGATACTCCGGCTTTCTTTTACCACCAAAACCTGGCCCTTCCTTAAATGACCATAGCTGTTAAGAGGATGGAAAACACAAACCTACCAAACCAAACCCCTTAAAACTTTCATGTTAATATAAGCATTTGCGACCAGCTCATACGTTTGGATTTGAACAACTATAGGCATATTATATTTACTTCCTTCACATGGGCATTTAGTCCATTTTTACCACCTAAACATGAATATATATATAAATGAATCTTTAAAATAACACATTTACAAAAGTTTTGGATAATGTGTTATCTTGTACGGTGCCCTCTTTCCTTGAACTGCAACGAATAAGAATATTTTTGATTCTTTATTGGTTTTGATTTAGCTTTAAGCGATTTGAAATTAAATTAACAAGTTCATTATGTTTTAAGGCTGACATCACAAATAGGTGACCATAGATTGGCAGGTAGTCCGAACAAACTATTGATATCCTTTCATTAAATTGTTGATATTTTGTTATTAAGCTGTTGATATCCTAGTATTATGACATAGCGGCTTGATTGTTATTAACATCTTGGTTTCCCGTCATTTCACCATGTGTCATTAACTGTTGATATCATATCAATGGACCGTATGTCATTAACTGATATTTACCTTCGAATGGCATTGCCACTATATAACCCTACCAAATTCAGTTGGCTTTCATATAGGCTATGGATGCCATAGACCGATTGTTGACGTCATCATTAATATGACGTCATAATTGTTTCGTTGGATACTACTGGCCATCCCCGGCGATGGCTGTTGTATTCATTGAACAAGCATACATGATACATACATTATTTGAAGTAAATGCTGACTAAAGTGTAATTATGAGAAGTTCTTTTTACACAGCAAATAAAAAAACCTTTATGACGTTTCGATGACTAGTACGATATGTACACTGTCACCTTCATCAGACAAATGACCAATGAAGCGTATGCAATTACAATAGTTGTTATAAATGTACCGAAATGACTCAATTCAGCTACGCTTTGTTAATACTTGGTCATAGATGTGCGAGAGTCTTTGAGCCCCCTTGTCTCGATTTAGAACCATCGAATGTTACTCTCGCACATCTATGACCAGGTGTTAACAAAGCGTATCTGAATTGGGTCATTTCGGTACATATATAACAACTATTGCACATACGTTTCCAGCGTAGCCGAAATCGACATCGATTTTATAGACAACTCGTATACATTTTACACATTTGTGTGCATACGCTTCATTGGTCATTTGTCTGATGAATGTGACAGTGTACATATCGTACTAGTCATCGAAACGTCACATAGAAAATTGTATTGGTTGTGTAAAAAGAACTGAAGAAAACGTTTAGAAAGATAAGTGTAATTAAATATATTTTATAAGAAGAACAGATTCCAAAAATGGTAAATATAAGTATTGAACTGCTTTCAATTGTCATTCATAGGCAATATGAATGCCAACTGGAAGCAGTTCAGTGTTAATTGATAACATATCAATGGGACTTTATGCCGCATGCCATTTATTTACTGATTCCCTGTCATTCTGGCATAACGGGTGATTGGTTTATATTAATCTTTACTGGCATACCTGTCATGGTGTCTGTATAAAGGAAACTGCAGATATCTTGTGAATGCGCCATCATGAGATTCGACTAGATAGTTTTGATGTGATACATTATCTTATCAACATGACATTAATCAACTATAATGTGCTTATTAATGTATCATTAATAGGCAATATTTAGATGGTATACCGTCACTGTGACAGTGTTATCGATTAGAACGTTATATATCCAATGTATTATGTCAAAAACAACCCAGTTTCTACTACATTTGTTTGTTTTTTCCACAACAGTCTTCCTCCTAGTAACCAGATTTGATCATGTCTTTATACGTATACAAGTAGTCATGACTGAATTTACATGATATATTATGTTGATGATTTATCATTGTTTTAGGTACGTGTGCATTGGGTTTGTTCTGTTTATACCAGAGGTTGTCCATATTATACAAATATTTTGGTGTGCCTCCTTCCTGACTGCTGGAACAGCAGCTCAATGGCCTATGTTCCGAGGAATATGTAGTGTAAGTAACAACAGCGGACAACATGGATTGCTATTTGAACGGGAATATATTATTAAGGTATTATAAACTTGCCCTCAAAATGACTGTATAGTCTACCCAAATATAACAACCATACTTATGGTTCATCATCTGATAGACTGCTTCCAATACATTAAAGATAAAAGATAACACCTCTAAATATCGAAATTACTGAAAGCCCCAGATGTAGTTGAACCAGGTCGTGAGTAAAACGTCAATTATTCAACAAAGTCATTTTATAGATGATCTTTCATTCTAGTGTATATTTCAGTTATGGATATGTGTTTGTTTATTTTAGGGTATCGTTCTGAGTTTCATTGAGGCTGGTTGTATATCAATGCTGACGTACGTTATACTACCACTGACGCCAGGCTACATCATGCTTCCATTACTGAATATAACATTGTTGCCAGAACTATCACAATCAGTCAAGGTATGAACTTTTAGAGAAAAACAACAGTCAATGTATTTTTAGAAAGAAAAAAACCCAGTCAAGGTATGTATTTTTAGTAAAAAGTCGGTACCAGTTTGTGTTAATCTGAAAGCTAAAATTACATGTTTTCAATAACAATATTGGTCCTACAAAATATACGATGTTTAATTACTGAATTAAATATAAACGTTGAATGATGATATAAAAGAAGTGAGTTATTGTGTTCCTTCACCTACAGTGTGCTATAACGAGGGATACCTGGTGAATAACCTCGACTAAATGTAAATTAAAATCCTTATACTTTTAAAATATATATTAGCTTAATCTTATCAATGAAATAGAAATCATAAATCTTCAAAATAAGAATCGTACAGGTGTACGCATAACTTATTTCGAAACATTTTAATGTTTAATCATGCATTTTTTTTCTTTTTTTTTTCTTAGGCAATCAATAACAAATATTTACACACGTGTATGGAACCTACGTTGCGGATTTTAGGCTGCGTGGCCATCCTTCTTGCTGGAGTAGTATCAAGCATTTTACTATCGCACTCGGGTATCCTCCTAGCCCACCAAGCCGCCCTGCTACCACTCTTACTGATCGGAGCGTCACTAAGCTTGTATACACCAGTCCAAAAACATATCTATGGTGTCTCAGAAGCTTCTTTACATAACGTTTCTCTGTTATATGGATCGTTGAGAACGTTAACATATATTTTGTTTTGTTTAATGTGTTTTAACAGTGACAAAATTGGAGCTATATCTCTTGACTTCCGACAATTGATTAAGGGATTCCAAGCATTGAGTAGTTCTGAAAATTTTCATATTTTGATAGTTGTGCATAGCGTGCTTTCGTTTATTTCACTGTTATCGTACTTGGTTCCACAGAAGTCTTCATTCACCACGTTCTGTCCATGTTTTCTTTCTCCTATATTAACTTCAATACTTTTTATAATTCTTGTAACACATGGACATGTGGCATTGGATATAATCGATCCACTTGTGAGAGATATAAAAATAACAAGTGATCTTATTGTCATAATAAGTTTGTGTGCAATTCTAACAGTGATTCCACTATGCCTAGTGCTTATACCAAAGTGCTTTCGAAAATATGAGAATATTGTAGAAATAACACATGAATCAAACAGAGGAATACACCGTTATAACTCATTATTTCTTCTGCATTTTGTGATGATACAACAAAAAGTGTTTAGAAAACATTCTAATGAAGGCATGGAACAAGCAATGAACAGACCATCAAGAGTGTATATTTGTACTACAATGTACCAGGAGGCTGAACACGAGATGGCCAGGCTTCTCAGGAGCTTGGATCAAGTAATGACGTCACAGAAACTCAAAAGGAAAAATATCTATATCGAATCTCATATATTTCTTGACAATGGAGCGGATGGTAAGGAAATGAAGGACTTCGGAAAACAGTTACTATCTTTAGTAGAAGAAACGATTGAACTACGAGCAGAGTCTGGTATAATGTTATACACACCTTACGGGATACAATTGCACTGGGTGCTAGAATGTGGCACGCCACTCTTTATACATCTGAAAGACACAGCAAAGGTCAAGGCAAAGAAAAGATGGAGTCAGGTGATGTATATGGAGTACATTCTCAAATACAGATCTAAATGGGCTGGAATGCATAACCCCTACGAGTCGAAAACAATGTCCTCCAATCCTTCATTTACATACGATTCAACGGAGTCTCTTGATAGGCTAAATGACTATTACTTGTCAAATGACAATAATGGTACAGAGAGGAGAAATCCGACATTTACAAATGGCAACTTTTTGGACATCCCTGACATCATCCTTAATCACCCTGGTGACGACGCAGACGACAATTCAGCTGATAATTTCACGATCGACATGGCTTCAAACGATGGAAGTCTTTATCCTAGTGAAACACCAAGTCGGGCCGGAAGTGATTTGTTTGTAAAAGAAACACCACTGGAAATCCACACTCAAGAAAGTACGATTTTTTCTGTATCTCTCTCCATGTCAAATATAGCGGGACCTTCTATTTCGCAGTCAATGGACAATTATGTCCTAATGACTGACGCTGATATGTCGTTCGACGATGGCGCTGTCCTTGCTGTTGTTGATGTTTGTAAGAAGGAACCTGACGTCGGAGGAGTCTGCGGTAGGACTTTTCCAACAGGGCTGTACAGACATCCAATACTCTGGCTGCAAGTGTTTGAATTTGCTAAAGGTGGGTTAATCCATTACCTTATTGATGAGAACATTAATTTGTAGAGTCAGAACAGGTTCACTATGCTCTCGGTAAATAGACGCTACCACTGTGTTTATAGCTAACTGCATCTCATACATGCATACATATGATTTGAGTTGCTTTCCTGAAAAGTTTGCATTATTGTTTTCTATCTCATCAACAGCTTAAGCAATATCGTTGCGCTTGACATTACTTTTAAAAGAATTCTCCTTAACAAATGGACCGGTCTTATCTGTTAACGTTAATGCATTATATTTAAACTTATTCAAGTATTTCATGTGAACAGAAATACCAAACAATGTCACTTTTTATATTTAAATTGGACTATTTTGATTTTTTTTAGATTTCTGGATGATAAAGAGTTCCCAAAATGTTATTGGCTCCGTGATGTGTTGTCCCGGATGTTTTAGCCTATTTCGATTCGAAGCATTGTCAGATATTTTTTCCACTTACTCTAGTCCGACAGAAACAGTGATGGATGTGTTCACGAAAGATAACGGTAAAAATAGAATAATTTCTTTTAGTTTTTCATGCCAGAATATTGAAATTAAAACATTTAAGTCTTTAAATTACATAGATTCCTTTAATCAATTTGCATTTCTTAAGAATTAATTCAGATACATAAATGATTATCCTGTCGCATACCATGTTCACAGCTCACATGAAAGCTGAAAACACTAATTTTTTTTGGAATAACTTCAGCAAACCTTTAACAAAGTTGTTAATTCTATCACCTGCTTCATGGTTATAAATATGTTTCCAGTATGCTTCACAACATGTTTATCTACAATTTTCAGGAGGTAATTAAATAAATAAATAATTAAATATCGACTGATTTAGGAAAAAATAAACTATTGACAAAAAGATTATCAAAAAATACTTTCAAAATAAAAAAACTATCTAGATTTGTTAAGCTAATCTTTTGAAAATACCCACCACTTTTTGTAAACTGTTCTATGTTTGTATCCACTTTAAGGTGAAGATCGTTGGATGTGTACTTTGATGATGTTAAAGGGCTGGAAACTTCGATACACACAGGCGGGGCAAAACAGCACATTTTGTCCAGAGACTACTTTGGAGTTCATGAAGCAGCGAAGACGGTGGCTTCTATCGGACTATACAAATGCGTTACTAGTTATCCAAAATGTAGCCAATCTGATGACCATCAACTCTGCCTTCTCATTAACATACGTACTGTACGTGGTACAACTGTTCCTCATCATGGTTCTGTACCCTGGTGCCACCGTAATGATGTTATCCCTGGGCCTTGAGTTGGGTTCTGGGCTTCCTCTTGTTGCTATAACACCAACGTTTTACCTTCTGATTGTTGGATACAGCATTGTGTTGGTGAAAGACATATCCGCTTCAGTACAGCTGGTGATATGTAAACTGCTGATAGTAGTTCTAGGGGTGGGAACACTGTATGTGTTTGGTTCAACGGCTGTTATAATCATGCAAGCACTGATCAACGGCAAGTTGTTTTACTTACTCAAACCTTACAATTTATACAATTAGATGAAGCAAAATCTGCACCAATAAAGCTAAACATTATACTGCATTGATATTAAAAATAGCTTATGAAAAATCAAAATCAAATGAATATTATTATCGTATTTTATTCTAGAAAACGGTAATCGCAATTCCACACAAATAGAACCGCAACATATATTCTTCAAATGAACAATATAAATTTATTATTGAATTGAAAATAATTATGAATAGGTTTGTTTAATATACATCAAACTCATTTTTCAGATTACAACCATCAAGAGTTGGGGCACATCGAGTACCTACTGATACTGTCCCTGGCTGCCACCTACCTACTAGCTGCTATCGTCCACCCGTCCGAACTCAAGATCCTGCTCTATGGCATACCTTACATGTTCTTTCTACCTCTGCTCAATATCATTCTGCCAATTTATGCAATGTGTAATATCGTTGACCAGTCCTGGGGTACTCGGGACAATGTAAGTTAACTTACATTAAGTATAGTATAATTCAGAATTCTCATTGATGTCTGTTTCATCATTGGACCCATTGTTTTCTGTCTGGACAGATTCAAATTACAAACATGACCTCCGTAAAGTAGGATAATTACTTTTAGGACTGTTATTGTGACTAACTATATTCGTTTTAAAAACATAATGAGATATGTTAAATAATATTTCAAACAAAGACAACAATAACTTACTCACTATCAATGAGAAGGCGATATATTTATCAATTATGGAATAGAAATGTTTATTTGCAATATATGGTTATTAGACAAGGCCATGGAAAATATCCTGTGAAAATATCAAGTTAGGAAACTAGTACATGTTTTATTTTCATTATTTGTTCCTTGATTTTCAGCAATTAGCGAAGGTACCAAAGTTCTTAAGCCTACCGAAACTGAAAAAGCGGAAGAGGAAGAAAAAGACAAGATCACTGTCTCATAAAGGTGATGTTTTTTTTAATTAAGAAAAATCGATTACAACAAATTTACTAAAGAACTAATGTTTGTTTCCAAAATGAAGTATCTTCCAATTAGGATCGACCACGTGAATTATACCCCTGTTGAATCGTGTTATGTTTTGCTATTTTAACACCACAAGTAGGGTCAACCGGAAATCTCTTCATATACAAGCTACCTGTGGGTGTTCTCTATGTCTCTCCATTTGGTTTTCTAAATGTTATAGTTTCTTCTGATTTTGACTTTGAGTTAAGATCATGATTGTGTTATGACAATGACTTATGTAGTTTTTACTTGAATCACTCTTGATGTGTTTTCTCGTTAAATTATTCTATATGGAAACTACGTTTTAAGTTTGTCATAAACGACTAAAATTCAATCTGTTTGGAAGTTACACTTTCACATGTTCCCCTGGGGAAGAATGTCATAAACGACTAATGTCAACACACATCTTGAATAAAAAATATAAAACAAAAGCTTATTTTCCCCATACGCAGAGGTGAAGTGTAAGGATATTCCATAAACTGTCAGGGGTAAAGATAAAATATGTCCGTATCGCTTGATTTTCCTGTCTCGCTCTACATGATAACAATGATATGACGTCTCAACAAAAGTCATTATTAATATATCCTACTTGAGAGAGAACGAAAATGAAATTATTAGAAAATATGTAGTTATGTAAAATTGTTAGAAGTAGAAAATCAAACCTCGCAATGAGGTTCCTACAAGCTTCGACACCCAAGTATGAACCCACGGGCTGAATGATGAACATAGTCTAATTTTCTAGATGTATATTATTATAAGATAAAGCAATTGTTTATAAATGATCCACAACACAACGTGATGGATTCTTACTCTTTTATTTTACTCTTCAACAGGGTCATACACAAGTTTGAACAGTTCTGTGTTGGATCTTCAAAACTTCAACGAAGACGAAGATTCGTTTTGGGAGAGAGTGGTGAAAAATTTAATCGGGGTCAATGTTCCCGGAGGAATGTCGTCAGACGAGAGGACAGAGGGACTACGTGTTATGAGAAAGAAAGTGGTGATTTGGTTTCTCTCTATCAACGCTGTGTGGGTCATAATACTATGTGGGTGTTATGGATTTCTACTACAACTCATGGACAACAAGACAATTTTCAGTGTTGTAATGATTTCATCCTTAGGCCTCACACCATTAATACAAGTGACAGGGATGCTTGTGGACAGAGGTTGTGTATTATTTAGACTAATAAGAAAATATTTGTAATACATGCTTCGATCACATTTCTATTGCTGAGTTATAAATTATTTCAGATATATGTATCACTACCATAGACAGTTACGAATTGGAACAAAAGGTGATTGCAAAAACGGTTTGCTCCAAATTGTAATCCTTTAGTCAGGACTCATAAGTGTCACTTACGTTGTACTATCCTTCACAAAGAAGTACAGAATAATTCCCTAAAATTCCACAGATTTGTCTCCAATTTAGGTAAGAGAAAACTCTCGCACGCATTAGCTGAAGTTGTGTCACTGTAGTTGTGGCAATTGCCTCTGATATTGCTGAGGTGATTTAAATAGATATGATCAGTAAAAGCGGATTATTGGCGTAAGACATAAGTTATTAAAACACACGTCTGATTAAGACAGTAAAATGCGCAGCTCGTGTAGTAACCTAATTAAACCCAGGACATACATCGTTGTTGGCTTTTAAATATTACAATCGGATTGATATTTGTCTGTCTGCGTTACTCGGGGATCAATCCATCTGACGACATTTTGGACCTAGACAGCTAATTGAGCAAATTATATGCTTTCTTCAACTAACAAGTCAAAAACTTGCGTCTGTTGGAAATCCTTTCTATTCCTATTTGCGTCCGTCGGTCCGTTTGTCTGTCTCTTTTTAGCTCGCAAACAGCGCTTATCGTTCATTTGTTTTCTTCTCACATGTTTACATTTAAAGTTTCATATGCTGTTTATCTTAACAAATAAAATCTATGAAAGAAACAAGTGCGTTTTTCTCTAACCTTCGGAATTTGTTTTCCACACACCGAAGTTTTACTCTTCGCGGTGTTAAGTATGTATATTATAGTTTTGCTTTATTAATCAACTTGAAAAAAAGTACAAAAACATGCCGGACAAGGGGAAACCTAGCAAAATTGAGAGAGAGAGAGAGAGAGAGAGAGAGAGAGAGAGAGAGAGAGAGAGAGTTCTCTATCTACTCGTAGATCATACAGGGTGGTGTATTTTATCATTTGTATGGCACCACACGTTTTACTGACCCATACATATGGTGCTACACTACAGGTGATACACCACGCGTGATTCTATCCAAGCCTGGCTACTGCAACATGTAAAATTATCATGGAGGTATAATGTGTTTAAGAAAATAGTATATTGAATTAATTTAATGAAGGGTAACTAAATGATGTTGTGACAATTGGGGTTATTTGGGAAAGATTACAGGACTGATCTGCGTATATCTAGGCCCGAGTAGAAGTGGGAGCGACAAAGGTGCTGAACTGCTTACGTCAATGCCAACAGTAAACGCCCCGTTAAAGACTTTTTTTAAATGTACCTTAATGTATGTCAAGTGATATATCTTGTTCACAAGACGGTCACGTTCACATCCAGATATCAACCGTAAAGGAACCAAAGTGTAAGATATCCACTAAGAAATAGCCGCTTTTTCAATCCCCCTTTCTGTAGAACTGAGAATTATTTCAATAGTTATTTTCTCTCAATGTGTAGAGAATTTAATCCTCTATCTGCAGAAACTTTAAATGCTACTTCCCTTCAAAAATTTAAAAATTTCATCAAGTCTGATAATATGAACAACACTGTAGAAATTGCTAGCACATTTAAACACTATGGGCCAAGACAATTCAATATAATAATTTGTCAGCGAAGAAATAATGCTAGCAACCTAAATAGTGACTTATATATGAATCATCTGAATGACACACCAGCATGTAGATGTGGACGTGAAAATGAAAATGCACTTCATTTTATATTTGAATGCCCACTCTATAACAATATTAGAATGCAATTAGTAATAAACATTTCTCAATTTGGTATAACTGGTAATCATGATCATTTTAATCTAAAAACTGTATTAAATAGTGCTTAATATGCAGCGTTGATATCAACATATCCATTTTACAAAGTTTATCTGACTACATTTGTCAAACTAATAGACTTGATATGTAATCTCACTCATAGCTTAACTTGACATTGAAAGTGATGCTATTATTTATAGTGTCATGATCACTCTGCTAATAAGTATTGTTACTGGTGTATATTTATCTTCAGTGTACTATTCTATAACCTGTTCTAACTATTTCATAGTTAGATGAATATTCTATAATGCTGTGTTAAATAAATTTTAAGAGAATCATTTCCAATAATAGATAATAACAACGACATTTTCCTTTATGAATCCATATCATATTCTGAAATTTTACAAAATATTTATTTCTTGGTAACTTATCCTATATATCCATTTGGTGGACGGCCAATGTTTTTATACACAGGGACTTTTGGGCCTGTTTCCCTTGGATTTTATGTAGGATGGGTTGTCAATAAATATACGTGATTTATTTAATTGTTAATATCCAAAACATAAAAGGATTAAATAAAAGTTGTAAAATGTTCATTTCAGAAGCTAAATTGGGGTTATCTCCCCTGCGCTGTTATTGGATTGTTATGACAGAATATATGTAATGTTTGTAAATAAGTTTGGAAAGGACTTAAATAGGCTTAGCCTGATGTCCAATCCAATTGACATATATAAAGTCAATAAAATCTGTTGAAATCAAAGGAACCAAAGTTATTTCTGATCTTGTTTTTTCTTGAATCAATTTTTTTTTTTTTTATATGAATAGTGATAGGAATGAACAAAAGTATTTCATAATTTGCCTTTTTGTTATGATAGCAGTGTACAGTAGAAATGGCCCGACTCTGATAAACAAGGCACATGTCGAGGAAATGTAAACACAGCGGATTACCCTACACAACACATGTATACATGTATATATATTTATAAACTGCATTACATTTACAATACATATAAAGTACTGAGAAGTGTATAAACCTCTTTTTTTCTATGTATGTCACTTGTGTGAAAACCATGGTTACCACATCAAATATTACCAAAAAATGCCAAAAATTGCTATTTTTAACCCAAAATTTGACCCCCGCAACTAGTAATTTTTTTCCTAAGCTCTGTCTGAAATTAAAGATTACCTACCTGGTTGCAGAATTATCTGGGTCCCAGTAAAGTTGTAAAACTTGATTTTTTGCAATTTTGCGTCGTGTGCTGTTGTCAAAATTTTACCTCCTGTAAAGCTAGCTTTTCATGTGTACGCACCCTTTCGTATTATGGCCAAAATTTTATCCTCGAACCAAAGAAATCTTCTTTCTTTTTTACAAATGTGAAGCTCACATAGCCCACTTCATCATGCTTATACCAATTTTAGTACAGTTTTATTTTTTATATTTTTTTTACATATCATTATACAGGGGTTAGCTATTTAACAAAAATATCACCCATGGCCACAACCCTCTACTGTATACTGCTACGTAATATCATATAATGAAAGCTGAATATGACCCTAACAGGGACGTTAGCACATAAGGTGATACGTGGGACAGGAAAGGCATATAAGATTTGAAAGACAGAGGAAACAAGGAGTAAGTAGAAATAAGGAAGAGACATGAGCGGCAGGACAGATAGAATAGGCAGGAAAGACGGAAGAGAGTCGAGAAAGGAAAAAATACATGATAGACGTAATTGACATGTGAGACAGAAAGGATAGAGAAGATATAGGAGATAGGGAAGACAAAAACAGACAGGAGAGGCAGGAGAGAAGGGTAAAACAACAGTAACATGGAAGAAAATATGGACAAGAAAACATAAGTAAAAGTGTAGAAATGATACAAGAGACAAGGAAAGATATAAAAAGTTTCGAAAAAAATCCTGTAGCCGTTATGATACAGTCCAATGGTGGCGACAATACATATATAAATAGATATACATTTTATATTCGTACCAGTACCCATTATAACAATTTTCATAAGTTTGAATTATTTAAATAGCTAATTTTACTTTCTAGTATTTTCGTTTGCAACATTTGATCATTGTGTATATCTTTTGCTATTCACTGAGTTAAAATAAGAATTAGAACACTGACAGGTCAGCAAGGGGCCCGCCATATGTTTGACCATATATATCTCCCATATTCGCTGAGCAGGCGCCACATCAATCATTTTGAGGGAGTTTAAAGAATGACCAATAAAGAATTAAGCATGTTTGTAATCTGACAAATTACCGTTGCCATCAAGTATGAATAAAATTAGACAAAAGTATTGAAGAGTAAAATTTCAGCAAATCAGAAGCCATGGAAACCATCTTGTTTTTTTCTGATCGGGGCAATAATTATAAGTTATCTTTTACCATGTGCGTTATCCACTAAGTACTATTTAAGAGAAAATAAAATCAAACACATATTAATAAATCAAAAGTTACAGCCATATATGTGCCAGCCAATCAGAATCAACAGATAGTGATTACCTTGGAAAGTGGCAATACGCACCAAGTACGGTGTCATTTGTCACACAATCTAATTTGTAAAACAAGCATAGTAGCCATATATGTGTCAGCCAATCAGAAGAACAGATGAGACGTGGGTTAGTAGTGTACGAAGCGTGTTTAACCCAAATCAAGTCATTAAATATTGTGGTGATCGAAAGGCAATCGACCTATCAGAATGCAGTAGACTCATCAAATATACTCTGAAAGTGACATCATAGTCAACCTATCAGAAGGCAGAAGCTTGGATATTAGTAAATTAATAGCATTCAGTCAATGCAACATCCTCATTAAATATGCGTCGAAATTGTCAAGCATCGACCCCCAAAAAGGGACTTGGATAAGTATTACATAAACCAAGTTTAATCAAATTCCTACATTTTTCTTCTGAAGATACCACGCGGAAAACAAACAACGGCGAACAGACGGATACGCTGATATTTATAGGGCATCGCAACTTCGATGTGGGGCAGAAATTAATAACTTGCAAAAATAGGGATTGAAATGTATTAGGAATCTTTAGTAGATAGCTACAATCCTTGTGTATTAACATTTCTTTCTGTGTTGATACAGACGAACATCACCGTATTGTTTATTTGATAACTTATACAATTATATTACAGCTAAAAAAACAAAAAGCCTAACCTGTCCGAGATAATCGAACCTGTCCTTCGACCTGGAGATATTTAAAAAATTAAAATGATTTTAAATGAACAGATATCTTCCCATCCTATTGTATACAGCCATGACATACAATAACGACACGATTAAACATGCAGCACTGAAATACATTTCAAACAAAATAAAAGGCGCAAAAGAACTAAAGAGTACCAGTAGGAATATTTGTATTTTACTTTGTTGGTAAATGCCTTTCATTTAAGTTACAATTACCAGATATACATAGTACACTGTTAGTTTCATGACGTGCTTAGTAGCATGTCCATTTGCATTTGCAAAGTCTTGTCGATCATTACTACACGAGTAATAAAAGTTGTTCAATATTCTATACCATTTTCGTTTATTCGCAAGATGACGAAATGTAAAAAAACAACAACAACACAAACATGGACTACATACGAGAAATCATACGAGTCCGTGAAAGCACTAGCATTTAATTTCAATAAACTTTATGCTGTAAGGTATAGAAATGGATCAGACATATATAATCAAGGAAATAGATACGAGAAATCCCTACACGGAAATTTGTTTTGAACAAATTCGCGAAAATTGTATCACACGCAATTAACCCTATTAACACGGTCATAAGTGTTTACGTAAAATAAATTATAAACACTTTGTCTACATTGTGACTGACAGGACATTCGGGAAGAGCTGTGATACTGTACTGTCCAGTCTGCTGTCACAAGTACAAGCATGGAGTGTCCCTGCAAACTGTAGGTCTATATATGGAGTCATCAGAAGATGTCGTCAGAATGGACAACTTATTAAAACTGACGTTTGCAAATCGTATCCGGGAAATAATGAGTGAAAGACAATGTAACATTGAAAATGCCTTTATTCATGTAGATGACATCAGAGTGATTCGTGACTTTATTCGAGAGACTGTTCGTTTTAAAGTCCAGAGAAGTGCTAGAAACGCTTTCATATCACAACGGTGTAATGCTGAATGGAGAGTTAACGAACTCAAATCAGAGACATGGCGAAATAAAATATCAGAAATGGTGATATCCATGAATCGTGTAGAGAAATGGTTTCATAAAACGTTGTAAAATACATTTTATTTGTAAAACATTTTATTTGTAATAAAAGATTGCATGCATAAACTTTCGCCTCATTATCATTATGTTGACCGAAGACGAGAAGCGACTCGTAGATGAAGTATATTACGATTTCAATAACGGAGATGCATTTCTGAGTCCCACTAAAATCCATCAAGTACTAAAATCTCGCGGAATCACTTCACCTGGTCTGTATAAGATTAGAAGATATATACAGAGTTTGGACGATTATGGCTTACAAAAACCAGTCAAGCGTTCATTCAAGAGAGCACGAGTGGAAGTGTCTGGCCCCTACGAAAAATTTCAAGCCGATCTTGCAGACGTATCGAGCATCTCCAAACAAAATGACGGTGTCAGGTTCCTTCTGGTTGTCATAGACGTATTCAGCCGTTTCTTATGGGTGCAACCTACAAAGACCAAAACGACGAAAGAAGTGTTAGATGCATTTAAAAAGATAATCGATAGCACAAAAAAACCAAAACGTCTTTTTACGGACGCCGGCAAAGAATTTACGGGGAACCTGATGAGACAATATTGTAAAGACAATGACATTAAATACTTTGCTAGTCGTAACGAAAAGAAGGCTGCCATGGTCGAGCGTGTCATCATAACGTTAAAGACCATGATGTATAGATATTTCACAAAGTACAGAACTTTTGGGTATGCAGACAAATTGCAAGATTTCGTCAAGAGTTACAACGTCACACCTCATAGATCGTTAAACGGTACACCCCCCAAAGACGTAAACAAAACAAACGAAGCCGATCTGTTTGCCAACATGTACCTCAGAAATAAACACACGAAACATCCCAAAAGGAAACCACTGTATCAAAGAAACCAAAATTTAGATTTAAGATAGGAAGTCTCGTGAGAATCTCACACTTAAAGCAACCGTTTACGAGAGCCTATCAACAGCAATGGTCTTCAGAAATCTTCAAGGTCAAGAAACGGTTCTTACGCCAAGGCATACCGCAGTACCAATTGATCGACTTTTTACACGAGTCGATCACTGGGAATTTTTATCAGTCCGAACTACAGAGAGTGGACAAGGACGAAAATGCCTTGTGGTATATAGAAGAAAAATTTAAAAAACGTAAGAGAGCAGGTCGGATCGAATGGTTCGTCAAATTTGAAGGGTGGCCGTCTAAATATAACCAGTGGATAACAGAGAAAGACATCAGTGGCATAACCAAAACCTAAGATGTCACATTACGCGGTCATTCAAAGTGACGGAAGTGAGAAATACTTTCCAAAGAACAAGCCTTACCATTTCGGTGTCCATTTCCAAACACCACTAAATCTACTCGGAACTTGGAAGGTGGCATTAATGGACATAACATTAACAACGAGTGGAACAAAGACGAGACAGAACTTATACGTACACAGTGACGTGTGTGACGAAAGCATCGTCGACGGCGAAAAGGAAACTCTTCTCCGTCCCATCAGAACCGTCAAGGTAGCCAACTGATCCCAATCGTTCGACGTTCCATACTACGTTCCTGTGAAAAAGTCGGAAGTGAGAGACATAGAATTTTATATAAAGACGGGAAAAGGTGATCCGGCTCCTTCTTAATAGATCAAGCAACGATTACGCTTCATTTTAAGCAATATCATTTTCTATCATGAATGTCACAAAGATGTACGCTCCCAACGTGGGGAAATGGATAAAATATTATCAGGAGGTGGCACGTGGAAAGGAAAATGCTTATACAGAAAACACAAAACGTAACGTGAAGCAATTCGGCGGAGGATTGTCACAGAATTCAAACGAATTCATGATTCCAATAGACAAAACCGATAGAGAGGGAGAAACATAAGGTGGTCATACGTAAGGTGTTGGTAGGAGGAATCAGTAGGCGTCAGAGAAAACGGAGACTACTGGCAGTGAGTAAAATATTACCCATTTTCTTTAAAAACTATTTGACATGGCTAGATCAATGATATTGATATCAAAGACAAAATACGACGACATCATCAGACACGAGAGATTAGAAGAATCATCGACCCCCTCCGCAGATGTTAACTCTAATAAATCGGAAAATGACGTCACTACCACCTCACCAAGTGCTAACTCTAATAAATCGGAAAATGATATTACCTCAGCACCATCCGACGAAATGAACAAGTCCAGGGAAAAGCTCAGTGTAGAATCGACCAATCAGGGAGATAGAGCCACATCACTCAAACGGAGCATGCGCAGAAAAGCAAAAAGTCAGCGAGGCGGAAAACTGTATGTGAAGACCACGCCTCCTCAATTTGAGAGCAACCTTAAACAGACGAAACGCAAGTGGTTGTCATTCAAGCTGTAAAACTCAAACAAATAGGACATACAGCAGACCAGAAACATGGCAGCACAATATTTTGATGATTTAATCAAATCGGTGTCTAGCGGAGACGAACATGACATACAAACATTGAGGAACTTGAAAAGGATATTGAACTCTGTTGATTTTTCTCCTGTCAAAAAACCAAGAAATGAAAATAACGTGCTTAAAGATAGACAAAATGTAACGACTTGTGATGTGTGTGGGAAACAATGTCCCACCGAAAAGAAATTGAAGTTAGACATGAAGAGACATTATCAACAATCAACATGTGCAGTGTGTGGAAAGGTGTTTAACGATTGGAGTAACTTAAAGAGACACACGAATTCGCACAAAATCAGACTTCTTACAAATGTCACGTGTGCGGTAAGTCCTTCACGAGGAAATATAACACGAAAACGCACGTGAACAAAAGTCACGGATTGACTGGTGGAGATCTCCCTACCACCAATCCTTTCGGCATTCGATTACCTGAGAAGTCTAGAACTAAATCGTCATTACCTTCCGGTGCTCAGTCGCCGCTGCCGGGGCCTTCCGGTGCTCAGCCGCCGCAGCCGGGACCTTCCGGTGCGCAGTCGCCACAGCCGGGACTTTCCGGGGTACAGTCGCCGCAGCCGGGACCTTTCGGTGCTCAGTCGCCGCAGTCGGGACCTTCCGGGGTACAGTCGCCGCAGCCGGGAACTTCCGGTGCTCAGTCGCCGCTGCCGGAACCTTCCGGTGCTCGACCATCTGTAGAACATACCTATTCGGATGATGTGAGTTTAGGAAGGAATGCTAAAGTTAGAAGCATATATCCAAATTTCGAGGACAATAGTGACATACTCACCTTTTTTACCAGCTCCAAAACGGAAGTGATGGAACATTTAAAACGGTTGTGTGAGAGGTTAAATGGTGTTAAATGGTATCTAAACATTCGTGTGTCATTGGAAAAGGAAACTAGAGAATGTAATGTAGAACAGTGAAACCCACATTTCTTGAGTAAAGCATACATATCTATGCCAAATGAATCTGATCTAGAACACGATATAAATACAGCTTTTCAGAAAATGTTTGCCTCGTTTGAGGAATTCGTTCGACATGGATCTGCATGGGTACTAAAGAAAATTATCAAAATTAGAAATACACGTTGCAAATTACTCACCCTTGAATGGTTCTTCTTACATACCGACCCCAACCACTTTTCGTACACTTAATTTGGTCAATATCTTTAATCGTGACGAAAAGTGCTTCCTGTGGTCGGTTTTGGCGTCTCTCCGCCCGGTAGACACCTTACCCGAACGCGTGTCCCAGCACGAGAAGTACGAATGCGAACTAGATATGTCAGGTATCAGATATCCCGTCTCCATCTCCCAAATAGGCAAATTCGAGAGACAGAACGACGTGTCGGTAAACGTGTTTGGAATCGAGGATAAAACCATCTATCCCATGTATGTGACGAAGACGAAACAGTCACGTCATCACGTCAATCTGCTCCTTTTACAAGAAGGTGTAAAAACACATTACTGTTTGATTCCCAATTTAAACGCGTTTTTGTGCAGAACGAAAAAATCACATATTCTGACACATTTTTGTCAGCATTGCCTGCAGGGTTTCACGAGTAGCGTACTATTAAACAAACACTGTGTTCCACTCACAAGACACAGAGAGGAGAATTCCCCAGTGAAGACGACGCTCTGTTGTCGTTTGGAGAATTTCAGAAACAAATGAAGGTACCATTCGTCATCTATGCCGATTTTGAAACATTTGTAGAGAAAATGGACTCCTGTGAGCCAAACCCAGACCATTCCAGCACGACTAAGAATACGAAATTCGAACCCTGTGGGTTCGGATACCAAGTCGTGTGTATGGAAGATAGATATACCAAACCACCCGTCATTTACAGAGGGGTTGACGTTAGCAAAACGTTTTTGGAATGTATCATACAGGAAGAAAAAGAAAAAAGAAATTTTAGGTCACTCAGAACCGCTAGTCATGTCTCTTCAGGACGAGCAGTCTTTTATGGAGAGTAATCGATGCCACATCTGTGGTAAACATTTCACAGACGAAAGTGTCGTGGTACGAGATCACTGTCATTTGAGCGGTAAATTTCAAATATCAAATATCCCGCTCACATACCATGTGTTTTTCACAATTTAAAAGGTTTCGATGCTCACATCCTGACGGATAGTCTAGGCAAATTTAAAGAACGCGACATCAATTGTATTCCGAACAATACAGAAAAGTATATTTCGTTCAGTCTGGGTGATATTAGATTCATAGATTCGTTTCAATTCATGTCTCAAAGTCTAGAGACTCTGACTGAAAATCTAGCCAATGAGGGTTTAGCGAAATTCAAAAACTTCTCTAGGGAGTTTGCCGAATCAGAAGCTAAATTGCTACTAAGAAAAGGGATATATCCCTACGAATACGTAGACACTGCCGACAGATTCTCAGAACAAGAGCTACCCTCAAAAGAGAAATTCTATAGTTCGCTGAGTCGATCACACGTGTCAGATGTCGATTACACGCATGCACATTCCGTGTGGGAGTAACTGAACATTCGAGACCTCGGTCAGTATCACGATCTCTACCTCAAGACGGACGTGTTACTATTGGCCGATGTCTTTGAGAACTTCAGAAACATGTGTCTCGATTATTACGGGTTGGATGCAGCTCACTTCTAATATACCAGTCCAGGTCTGGCTTGGAGTGTAGCCTTGAAAATGACGGGAGTGAGGTTAGAACTCATCAGAGATCCAGACATGTATCACTTCTTTGAGAACGGAGTGAGAGGTGGCGTTAGCATGATATCAAACAAATACGCTCAAGCTAACAATCCTTACATTTCAGAAACGTACGACCTCTCCCAACCACACTCATACATCATGTATACGGATTGTAATAACTTGTACGGGAAGGCAATGTCGGAGCCGTTACCCGAGGGTGGGTTTCGATGGGTGGACAATCCACAAACATTTGACATAACCAAAGTCTCTAAAGACGGAGACTTGGGGAACGTACTAGAAGTAGATTTGGAATATCCAGACGAACTTCACGACGACCATTCCGATTACCCTCTCGCACCGGAACGCGAAAAAGTATCCGACAATGAACTGTCGCCAACCAGTCAACAGCTATGGAAAAGTTTACATCCTAGCCCAAAACACTCCGATGACAAATTACATGGGCGCGTACCGACAGAAAAACTGATTCCCACGTTAGAAAGCAAAACGAAATGCATCTGCAATTACAGAAATTTGTAGTTGTACGTAGAATTGGGTCTAAAAGTCACCAAAATTCACAGAATCCTAGAATTCAAACAAAAACCTTGGTTACGACCATACATACAGTTCAACACGTCAAAAAGAGCGTCATGTAAGAACGAGTTCGAGAAAGATTTCTTTAAACTCATGAACAATGCCGTATTCGGTAAAACGATGGAGAACGTGCGCTCCAGAGTCGACATCAAGCTGACTCACACGGAAACGAAGTTTAAAAAGTACGTGGCAAGACCTTCATTTCAAAGATTCACGATCTTTAACGAAGATCTAGTGGCCGTTCAAAACGACAAAGTCAACCTAGTACTAAACAAACCAGTATATGTTGGACAGACCATTCTAGATCTGTCCAAATGCATCATGTACGAGTTTTATTACAAGTACCTAAAACCGAAACATGGAGACGGGATAAAGCTACTCATGACGGACACGGACAGTCTTTTGTACCACGTCCAATGTCCAGACGTCTATGACGACATGTATCGGGACAGGCACCTGTTCGATCTGTCCAATTATCCGACCAACCATCGTTGTCACGACACAAAAAATAAAAAGATACCCGGATATTTCAAGGACGAAACGGGAAGCGAACCCGTGAGAAATAGAACTGAAATAGAAAATCTCATAGTCCAATGGAACGACATGAAAGAAAAACAGGTAGCTAAAGGTATCGCAAAGACGACCATTAAGCATGATCTAAGGCACGAAATGTATAGAGACTGTTTATTCGAAAACAGGATTAAAATGTGTCAAATGAATTCGATTAGAAGCGATAAACATCAACTGTACGTGTACACCGTCAACAAATCGGGCCTGTGTGCCTTCGATGATAATCGCTGGGTCTTACCCAATCGATACGATACGCTTTCATTCGGTCATTACATGATTTCTACAATGGGTTGGTATTAAAAAACTCAAAACAGAAATGTAGATTTACAAATATTTATTTCAAATGTCTGACTGAAGTCGTCATGCGAAATATCGTAAATCTTAAGTCTCGTTCCGTTTAAATACATTCGCAGAAATCCAATATATCATTTTTATGTTGTAAAACCAGAAGAATTTAAACAGAATATTGTATATATGTTTTAAAAACAAAAGTATTTAAACGGAATATTATCTTTTTAAGTTTCAATTAAGTTTTGATTTAAAATGAAAAAATAAAATTAAGTCCACATTCAATTAAGTTCTAATTAAAAAATAAAGCTTTAATCTAATATTTAAAAATAAGATTCCATTTAATTAAAAAATAAATAAAGTTCAATTTAATTAAGTTTAAAAAAATAAAGTTCCATTTAATTTAATTGAAACAAAATATTTAAAGTTGAAGTATGAGAGATATCATTTAAAGTTAGTCGAAGTATGATAGACTTCATGTGAAGTTTGAAGGATATGAGAGGCATCATGTGTGTCAGAGACTAGTGTTTCTTAATAGTTTTATAGTATGAGAGATTGTCATCTGAAGTAAAAATAAAATGTATGAGAGACGTCATTTAAAGTCTTCATGGTGGTTATATAGTATACATATATGTTGCTGTAGTTCATATTTAAAATTAATGTTTCAAAAGTTCAAGTTTTAAAGTTCAATTAAAAAAATTCAATTTAAAAATCAATTTAAAAATAAAGTTCACATTTAAAGATTCAAGTTAAGTATTAAAGTTCACATATAAGTCTTATTTAATATTACAGTTTAAGAAAAAACAGAAGTATGAGAGACTAAGAAAAAACAGAAGTATGAGAGACTAAGAAAACAGAAAAAGTTACATGATGATTATATATTTTAAAGTATGAGAGACATCATTTAAAACATTTTAATCCTGTATGAGAGACGTCATATTCATAATATTGTATTTGACATTTTTGAGTTGTATCGATTGAAATTTGTTGTCAATACAGAGAAGCAAAACTACGTTCATGTAATTATAGAATACATGTTGACTGTATACATACTGATATTATGAATAAAATGATAGTTCAATCAAAAATTGTTTACTTCAATTCTCCCTACATTCCGACATACAATCTAACACCGACTCATCATAGGTACCAAAAACAGCTTCTACTTTACAGTAACATCGATGTCTTCTCAACCTTTTCATGTGGAAACGAACTCTTCCGTATTTTAACTCGACTACACTATCGATAAAGAAGTAATTTTCATTTTTGAATTCCATATAACGCCTCTTTATAGCTTTAACAAGATAACGATAGATGACGGATCTGCAGATGTCGACTTCGTTTGTTTGTTTATGTTTAACGGCCCATCGACGGCTGTGGTCATTTAGGGCCATGGTGATTTATTTATTTATTTTACTTTTTTAACAAACATGTGAATAGCGAAGATAAAATCAGATAAAATGGTTCATTTTAAAAGTATTCGCATTGTATGTGTAGATAATAAAAATAATAAAAGGGAGTTAAAATAATAAAAGAGATAACGAATAGATGATATGGAATATGCGATATATATATAACGTCAAAAATGATAAGGTGGGTTAAAAGACATCAGAGTCTATAAAATAGACCGATGTCTTTCAAATAGTTAAATAATGCCTTCGAATCCACGGAACTGAAAAGTGTTTTCATATCCGGGACTCGGAAGTAGTTATCACGAATGTGTTTAAAATCGGAACATTCTATTAAAAAATGCTCCACTGTAAATGGAGTGTCACATGCGTGGCATGAAGGTATATCTTCTCGTTTTAAAAGGTACGAATGAGTAGGATATGTGTGCCCAGTGCGGAGCCGAGCGAGGACAACTTCCTCTCTACGATCTTTCCGACTGGTAATAGATGTTTTAAGTTTCGGTTGTATCTTAAAAAGTTTGTTGTTGGTCTCCAGAGACCAGCGTTTCTGCCATTCATTTTGAATGGCTGTATGAATAGTAGGTTTAAAATCTGTGTATGGTAGTTTGATATTTGTTTGTTCGAGATTCAATGCATTTTTTGTCGACTTCGTGGCATCCAAATAAAATACTGATGAACCATAAATTAGTAGCATAGTACGATCTATCTTTTCTCGAGAGACGTTTATACTTCGTATCATGGGTTTTCTTTATCGTACTCTGGTATTTCGGAGTTCTTTCAGAAAATATATCCGCCGAAAAAAACCGAGTGAGTGTTCCATTCCGTCAACTCAAATGCAATGGACGAGTAAGTAACTTGTTCTCAGTTTTAATGTTTAACCATCTCTACGGCATCATATTCCTTTCTGTCTCATTCGGTATTTTATCACCAGCATCGAACACTAAAGAACATTTTACAATTAGAAACAAAAACCCCATAAGATACGTCGATAAATAGTATTTTCACGATGGTGGATTGAGTGTCCACGGAGGAATGAGTGTCCAGGGATGTGTTCGCGCGACCGGGAATTTGTTAATCGATATTTTTACTTCTGTCTTCTGGTTCATATATATATTTTCACTTAACTACTGTGTGCATATATCAAGTCGATCATCACAGTAGAATATACCGAAATATAAGAAATAATCTGATAAATATGCGAGCTCTTTCACAACATGCATTACTTAAGGGAAGTAACTCGTACGGACCTACCTGTTGAACTCTTAGCGATTCATACACATAATAATTATAAGAATGTTACCGGGCTCTGCGATGAGGACGCAATTCTACATAAGAGACCATTTTATTTTATTTTATGATTTGATTTTTAATTAATTGCTACCAATTTCAAATTTTTACGTTATTTTTTTCAATATTTTTGTATTTATTATTTCTGTCTCTAATTTTATGTCCTCATATTAATATAGTAATTTTTGTTTAATAAGTTTGTGGAAAATAATAATAAAAGTTAACATTTACATCAATTAGTCCCAGTTAATTTTATATAAAATGATAATCATTTGTTCAAATGAAATTCTCAATTTACAAACAATTGTTTAAAAATAACGTTATACATATTACTGGACTACTATTTGTTAATACATTGATTAAGTTACAAGTACATATCATAATATGTAATTAATAATCGAAGATTATTTTGAAATCGAAAGATTGAAAACAATCATTATCTGGATTTATTTATTTTCTATAATACGGGAGTGATGCACAGAGTAGGAGATTCCAGACCTCCTGGAATCTCAGCATATACCAATTCATGGGCAGACGAGTAGCAGTCCACTCTGGTATAGCCTCCCTGTGTATCCTTTGGACTATAAGGATTTTAGATGCATTGTTACCGACAATTAGCACCCAGAGCAGCATTGAAGCCAACCAAGGGTCCTCCTCCCTCAGAGGTAATGTGGAAATAACCGAAACAGTAGCCAAGATATGGACCAGGACCGTGGGGGAACGCACTAGGAAA
>NW_018403984.1:1506374-1516172 GCF_002113885.1 Mizuhopecten yessoensis
GTATTGGGGCTGCAACCGCTGCAGCTGGAGCTAAAGTGGAAGACCACCTTATCAAAACATTAGGTAGGTGGTCTTCAGACTGTTACCAAAGATACATAAGGACATCTCATAACACAATCAAGGAGGCTCAGATAAGCATGACAAATACATGAACTATGACTTTTTGTTATAACGCCAATTGTGTGTAATTACTGTATAACATGCATGAATGCATGTGGACATTGGATTTATATTATATATAGGGTCACCTTAACTGTGGAACGACATACATGTAGACATAAACAGTGACTTGGACACCAAGTGTGTGTATACCTAAATACAATTGGAACTGTGGACATGGATATATTTAAAACCAAGTCACTCTAGATTGTGGAAGACATAAATAAGGAAATGTACTAATTGTGACTTTATATGTAACATAAGTGGATATATATTTCGTATACACGTCTGGACATTGGATAAATATATGGTCATCTTGTGGAAGATCTAAAATATGCATTACCATGTGTTTAACATATATACAGTTGCTATATAAGATAGTATTACAATTTATGACATAATAGTAAATGCAGCAAGATATACCATGTACTTTATATTTTTTATAAGAACCATTTATATATATGCAACTTGGGGGCTTTTCAGCTGCACACATATCGCAATACGAGAGGTATACAGCTTCAATTTGGGAGGTACACAACACATATGTTGTTGTATTCAGCCCCCATGTTAATATACAGTTATACCTACATAATAAGGTGCCTATAAGTTATAATTAGGTATCCTATAGATCCAGGATTTTCCAACAATGATGAATCCTCTCATGGGATTGGTACAACATGGGCTAACGGGGCCCATGTGTCCGATCCAGGATTCAGGAAATATCCTCTCATGGGATCTATATCCAGAAATTAATAATAAGGTGCCTATAAGTTATAATTATAGGTATCCTATAGATCCAGGATTTTCCAACAATGATGAATCCTCTCATGGGATTGGTAAAACATGGGCTAACGGGGCCAATGTGTCCGATCCAGGATTCAGGAAATATCCTCTCATGGGATCTATATCCAGAAAATTAGATCTAGATATCATGCGGACCCAGAAATTTCCTGATCCGATATCCTCTCATGGGATACAGGTATATGATCAGCTACTCATCATGTCTGGATCCAGGATTGTCAGAAATATCCTCTCATTGGGGTCCGTTTTTTTGATAATGGGAAATCTCATCCAGCCGTTGGAACCAGGGGCGACCGTTTCGCTCCTGGGGGGATATATTGGCAGTAATCCTGGGACAAGGGGTGACAGTGCACTCCTGGTAGGATAACGTCAGTAATCCGTGAGATTTCCATAGCTTATATATGTGTAATATGATATAGCCCCCAAGGCCAAACCTAAATGTAAATAATCATGAAATGTATATATTTGTGTATTGTTTATTTCTTCTGTTATATGTATAAACATGTGTATGCTAATTTATAAGACATATACAACAATGTTGGTCATGATAACATTGCATACCTCTACAGTCAATAAATAGCATTTATTAAACTGTATTATATTGTTCTGGTTGTTTATAAAACACTTTTATTTAACTTATTCCTGTTACAACAGTAACTTGAAAAGACTTCCGTTGTTGTAAATCTTCATAAATACTAAAACAACTGTCACATACTATGCAAAAACCCGTTTACATGACGTTTCCTGATACAAATTGTTTTATCAATGTTGTGTATTTTAAACTATTTCACATCTGTTAGATGTTTTATTTAAAAAAGGTATACTTTTGAATAACATCTCTAATGAAAAGTTGTTTGTCAAGGTACTTTTGTGTCAATTTCTTGAACAAAACACTTTTATTTAACTCATACCTGTTACAAATGTAACTTTAAAAGACTTCCGTTGTTATAAATCTTCATAAATACTAAAACAAACTGTCACATACTATGTAAAAATCCGTTTTCGTAAAGTTTCCCAATACAAATTGTTTTACAAATGTTGTGTATTTTAAACTATTTCACATCTGTTAGAGGTTTTATTTTAAAAATGGTATACTTTTGAATAAAAAAATGTTATACAATGTCTGTTATCATACTTTTGTGTCAATTTCTTTAACAAAATACTTTAATTTAACTCATGCCTGTTAAACATTTAACCTTCGTTGTTGTAAATCTTTATGAATACTAAAACAAACTGTCACACACTGTAAAAACCCGGTTTCCATATCGTTTCTCGATTGAAATTATTTTACAAATACTGTGTTTTTATTTGATGATTATAAAGTTCCATACATGTTTACAAATATTGTGTTGACCTTTTTTCTTGCAATATATACAGTACAAGACTGGTAACTATTCCACTTGACCTATGCAAAGCTATTATTTGAGTTAGATCATTCAAGGCATCTTGGAATCAGACAAATGTTGTAGGTTACTTTCTATAAAAAAAGTCAACTGAAACTCTTAAAGTCGATATATTATATGAAATCAAAAAAGAAACTGTTCCAAACATTTGATTGGACTTGTACGACGAAAATGAGAAATTGTCTCAGACAGGCTGAGAAGGTTTAAGTGTAGACTTTTCTAAAGAACTGATAATGGGTCAGTACTGTAGGTAGAGATGGAAATCCTAGGTTTGATGTATATACAATGTACTAATCTTGTTGTTTGGATTGGTGGGGGATTGACTTGTGTAGTGATCTGTGGGTGTATGGTGGCTGTTGTGTATATGATCAGGTAACTTAATTACCCAACAATGTTAAAAGACTATATATACCAAAGAAGGTAACACATTTCTAAGTATAACTTTTCCCTTCAATTTCGTTTTATCCCTCCTCCCATTCTTACATATCATGTCCATTCTTCTTGATGGAAAGAGTTGCTTAATACCTAGACAACAATCTACTGTGTGGTATGCTTGTCAGGGGTATTTTTTGTTGACTTTGCGATTAATAGTCCCTTGAGCCATTTGTGTAGTCTCCATATATATGCACCCAATGTCGACTCTTTGTTAAGGGTGTTTAGACACCTATGAGACCTTACGAGTTCATTATAAGTCATCGATATCTTTACATCACACACTGTTAGTATGAAAGGCCACATATTGTTAAATAGAGACATTTCCTTCCAATCTGGTGTTATCCCTCGACGTTAAAATTGTAACTTAAAATGATGTGTGTTTGGACTTTTGAATTGTATAAAATTTATATTGCAAAACATAGTCTTTCTCCTCGATATGATTATCATCGTGAATTATCCAGAAATATCAACGCCTATGTGCTCTTTAAACATGATAAACAAATCAAGCAGAGAATCGTCATAGGAGAATTATTTTTTTCTTTCCAAAGATCTTTTGATATCCCCACTAATTCGATTATGTGTTCGTGTTTTTATTTCATGCCAGTCGTACGACCAACCTCTCTCGGTCAGCTTCTCATTATCGCAATGGTGGTGTACCTTGTAATATCTGCACAGCAAACAAGCACAATGATTACCTTAAAAATCGCCGAAGGCCTACTCCCATGTCATTAAGATGTTCTTAATATGGTATGAGGTTGTTCAAAAATGAATCGCATAAACTCTACGGTATCATCATTTGTAAGAATACGCAATCTTTCGACCACCTTTTATGTTCGATTTCTACACAATCGTAGGCTGTTCATGAGCTTAAATGTTCACCGCATATGCAACAGGTGACTTTATTCTGAATAGAAAAACCCGTTAAGAGCAAGCTGGAGTCTGATGCACTTGTTGTGGCCAGTCCTTAAAGGTTTTTTTACGGTCCTCACATTTAATCATTGACTATTGATCTGCTCGAATCTGATATGAAGTATGGCGGATACAATCTGTTGTAATATCTGACATGTCAATCTCTGTGTATCAAAGTACAAACACACTGTAAGCTTTCCGATAGAAACAGATTTTATTTTTAAATCTCCTGTTATTTGTATACTCTTGCCATCTGAATTTAGGGTATGGAAAGAATTGAGATTTTAAGAATTTAATTATGCTTACAATGTACTGAAAGAAGGAAACTTGGATATGCATGATTTCTTTTTTCTTTAGATTAAATCAATGCTTTATTTGAACAGTTGTAGTATGAGGTTCCATTTTCCTCATACATTTCCATATACATATCATCAGAATTGGAATAAAACAGAGAGCAGCTTCAGATATCATGATTCTTGTTAAGTGTTTCGTGAATGATTCCTGTTCATTGGTTAATGAATTGGGTGTTTCAATAAATTGATCGGTTTAATCATATAGGTTCTGAGTGTTAAATTGCATAACTTTTAGAAAGATCAAGTTTCAAAACGCTTTAGTTTGACAACTTCAAATCGAGTGTAAAATTGCACAACTTCCAGTGAGGTAAACTTTCAAAATGCCACAGTTATCAACTTCAAATGTATAGACTATGAGTGTGATGTTGAATAACTTCTAGTTAGTAGGACGATTAATTAAAAAAATGCTTTAGGTTAAGTAGATGTAGAGCATCTGCCATACAAAGTGTTGTGTGTGCTGATTATGAAATCCTATTACTGTTCATCAAATATTAATCTTATAGCGAGCGCAGCGAGCTCTTTTTGTATCGTATGCGTGGTATATATATATAGTTCAAGCAAAAATCTATATATAGTAACACAAAACGAAACTACAATACTATGCGATCTTTTTTCTTTACATCGTGCAGAACGGACTTTAAAATTTGCGACGCTCTGATTGGTTATTAATAGATCAGAAGTTCAAAAATCACCGTTTTAAACATCTCTGTGGGAATAGAAAATATGGTTCACATCGGAACTTATTTGCGTAAACTTTGCAAACGTATTTGTTATGGTTTGAAATGTTCCTTCATTAAAACGGGTTTAAAAAGTTTTCGATGTTTTTGACGAATCAGGTTCAGCAATAAAAATATTTGTGGTCTGAAAGTCGCGGGCTTCAAAATTTGCTACATTTTGATTGGTTGAAAAGACCGGAACAGATCAACTTCGCCGGGAATAAGAACACGGGAGGGTCGACAAGAGTAGCTATTGAGCGAATTTAACCAGTATTGACCTATCACAGACAGGTATTATGTTTGACTCTAAAGTCTACTGATTTCAATATGTGCCTGTCACTCTATCATCAAGAAAACAGTCGTCAGCTTCACGAAAGCTAGGCCTGTGCNCCCCCCGAAGGTGTTAATTGCACTTTGTTTTTGTAAGCAGATGATACATATTGACATACATGTATGGTAATGACAATTTCACAAATGCAGATTTGCCAACCTTTTGAAATTTCTAACGTAACATCACGGACTTAGATAATCTAATTCCGTGTAACATAAATAATCATCAAAAAATGTCACGTGTTTATGCCCCCTAGGTAAAAATAACACTTGAGTGTAGGTCAATCATCTTTTGAGTTCTTTCTGATGAAACCATTAAGTCTTATACTCAATCAGAATAAGTTTATTGAGCAAGTTTATTGGCTGAAAATGGTCAATTTTAGCAAGGCAAGCCTAAATATCAACTGTGTCACATTGTATGTTCAGTAATTAATAGCTTCTAGCCAGGCTATAACTTCATTAATTAAACATCCATGCTAGAAGATTTCCTACACTGTAAATATTTTGAGAAATCTTGTCTAAGAAATTTGGGAAATATATATATACATTATAATTTTGAAATATTTAACATAAAACAAAAAAATATTCAAAAACAAAGCAGCCTCAAGATTTTAAGATTTTCTAAATGAAAATATACCAAAACATAACAAGCAAGTCAACATTATTACTAGGGTTTTTGCCAGCTATTTTGGGAAAGGGTCCCTGAGCAGGAATTGGGAAAATATCATTGGCATTTGGCCAAAATTGAGAAATTTCATCAGTATTCCCACGTAAGGGAAATTTTAGTTTTTATCAAATAAAACCTTCAATGTGATTTGCAAATTTTTTTCATCTAGCTGTTTCTTACAGTAAAATGTATAGCAATAAATAAACACGTCACTTTTCAGTGTTTTTGTTGATTCAATTTCAAATTCTTGTTATTTTTGTACTTTTATGTATGTGGTTGGGCAGTGCTAGAATTGTAGAATGTAGAATGCTAGCTGTGAGTGCCGGAATGGCAGCACCGGCTGTATGCTCCCCAGGGAGTTGAGAAAGTTATTGGCTGGTTGCAATGGCCCTATAACCACGTATACAGGGTTCAACACCAACACCAGTCTGCTAGTCCTGGACTAGTAGATTTCAGCAAGGACTAATGAATCACCTAATTACCTAACTGGTCCTTTGGACTTGTGAAAAATATAATTATTGTATGAAAATACTCCTCTTTTTTTTAAATTTAGAAAACTGCATAAAATAACATATACCGGTATTGCATGATTATTCTCAAAACTTTCCTCAAACTTTACCATATTTGTATGGCAGTAGTCATTTTAAGTCCTGTGGACTGTCCCCTACTTTTGCTGTTTAATGCTGTAGATCGCGAGGTCTCCATACATCAGGAAATCTGGGACAAGTTACATTGACAAAGGACTAGTAAATAATCTATTTAACTAGTCCTGTGTACTACCAAGCAAAAAAAAGTAAGTGTCTAACCCTGGGAAAATGATTTGTGAACTGCTTTGAGACGACCTAGGAACTAGGTTGTGATGAAGCGGTATATACATTTGTAAGAACCTCAAGTTATTATTATTGGCAACTACCAAAGTTTTCCCCAGGTCTTACCACCCAGAAATACATTCATGCTAGCCCCTTCCAGGGGTCATACAGGGCTAGGATATACAATATAGTAATTAGTTCAGGGTCATACAGGGCTAAGATATACCACATAGTTATAAGTGAACTATAGGTTACAGGTTGATTTTGAAAAAATATAAACAAGCCCAACTTATGTTTCATAGTAAACATCGACATTTGTTTACTAGTTCGGGGCATTGGGCTTGTCAATTTAGGCAAATATGTAAATTCTTCATGAACCGAAAAAATAATGGACATTGTTTACGTGAACCAGGCAAACATATGCGTTATGGTTTGAAGTGTTTCTTCCTAAAACGGGTTTAAAAATTAAAGTTATCGACGTTTTTGACGAATCATGTTTCGCAATACAAATATTTGTGGTTTGAAAATTGCGGGCTTCAAAATTTGCCACATTCTGATTGGTTGAAAAGACCGGAACAGGAAACTTCACCGGGAAGCCTGCATGATCAATAAAAGAGTTTGGAGTGAATTTTACCAGTTTTGACCTCATCACAGACAAGTTTCATGTTTGACTCTAAAAGGTCTACCAATTTTAATATGTGTTTTCACTCTTTCAACAAGAAAACAACTGTCGGCTTCACGAAAGATAGGCCTGTGCAAGTCTAGTCACTTCAGTGCAAAGGAGAACCGATCAGACGAAGATATTCTTTGTTTATCAACGACAATGCTGATGAGCCCCCTGGGATACATGTATGTACGCGCATGTGTGGGTTAAAGGTAAGTATGCGTAGCCTACTTTGTCAGTTCGTGTCTGTTGAAATGAATAAGTCCCTTTTACATGTACCAGGGATGTGTAGTGGACTACACATCCCTGCATGTACAATGTCTTTTACCATTAACGTTATTATTTCTAATATTTGTTCTACCTTTAATTGTATCTGTATTTAATAAAGGCGTTAATTGCACTTATTTTTTTGTAAACAAATGATATATGGTTATAAATGATAAATGCATACTTGCCAATCTTTTGATTTTTTTTTATGGGGGAGAAGCCGTGTGCTCAAAATAAAATATTATAAAATATGAATAATTATAAAAGATGTGTATATAAAAAACAACAACTTTAGAGTGTCAAATTGTCAATCGTCTTTTTAGTTGTTTTTCATGATGAAATCATTATATAACAGAATAATTAAGCAAGTTTAATTACTGGCTGAAAATGGTCAATTCTAGCACGGACTTCCGTAGTCTGACCTACGAGTCGAAAGGTGTTAAGGGGACGTAACTCACGAGATCTGAAAAATAAGCTACATGTAGATATGATTCGTCAATCCACCAAGGAATTAGACTAGACCTGGGTCCTTGACTTTGACTAATTGTTAAATGTTTCACTTTTCAACTACGTGTATAATCCATTCAGATACGTGGTTACTCACAAACTCCAATCCACCGTCATTGATATATCTGGTCACACACTCTAATTATACTATAAACCACTGAGATACCTGGTCACAATCACTGGTAATAGTTCACTGAGTTACATGTACCTAGTCAGAACAGTAACAGACGCACCACCTATGGACAACTGAAATACCTGATCACAAAAAATATAGTTCACTGAGATACCTTTACACAAAAACTTACTATAGACCACTGAGATCCCTGGTTACAAACTCTCACTATAGACCCCTGAGATACCTGGTTACAAACACTTATCATAGATCATTGAGATACCTGGTCACAAACACCTACATAAGACTATTGATGCAACACTTCATCAGAGATCAAGTCCAGTCAAGATAAATATTTAAAAAAAATATCACGTTTGTGAGGTGTTTACATAATTGAGTTGTTAGTTTGTAAACAACTTCATGTCGAGCACTGCTTTAATATGTTATTTGCATTCATAGCCTTATGCATCGAGATATACACAGGTGTGAAAGTTAAGTGTATAATTTACAAAATTATATAATTTGTAGTGTGGCAGGTTTTGACTGTATTGTATTGGAGGTAATTTAAAAGCCTTGCAGCTCTGAACACGTCAGGTTTGTTTCAAAAGCTGAAATCATTAATATTATCTTGAGCAAATCTAAATAATTTCATTACTGACGCACCCTTAAAAGCTTTTAACTTTTTGATGTTTTGGTTAGTCATGAATATGGATAACATATCTTCTGATGTCGATTACATTTTAGATTAATTTTAGAGATACAGTTTGAAGATGCTTCACGATCTGTAGATTTCTTTACACACGTGTACCATGCCACCAATTGTAAAAGTTCAATTTATCATAACTCTGTCAATATTCAAATATCTAGCTGAGGTTTGGTACATATGTGTATCATAGTCATATGGATAACACACAGGGGCTCAGTTTCAGGATACTAGTACTTTCAGTTAATAATAAACCTATACACACCAGTAAATAACAACACTTTTTATCCGGTGTTTACACATCCTTAAACCCATACCCTCAATTTTTATAAGGTGTACCATTTTGATAACTAAATGTATGAAGGTTCTTATAATTATGGGAATTTAAGGGGTTTCCCCTGTCAACTACAAGTAAATGTAGAGATTCAACTGGGGAGAATTTACTGTGATAACTTGTCATGAATAACCTGAATGTACCAGAATATGTGTGCAATCTTATTTTTGACAATTATATTGCAGAATCATAATTAATATTAATGGAAAATTAAGGATTTTTTTTTTTTACTGGTATATATCTTGGAATGAAAAAAAATCATAATTAATTTTTACACATTGCAAATTGTAGTTCTGAGCCTGGCATAAACTTGGATAATACCGGTATATTAATTTCAAATGTGATAAGAAAAGCAGAAGGAGAATGTAAATATAAATGCAAAGGTTAAAACATTTTAAAAATGGAAATAAATCTTGAAAGAAAAGGTTAGTTGTGCTATATATATTTCTATAGTGTAGTGGTCATCACACTCGCCACTCTTTGGTGGGAGACCCAGGTTCAAATCCTGGTGGAAATAATAGTACAACTTGAAATTATGTTAATACTACAAACATATATAAACATAAACTACTAATTATATACAACTCATTTCCCATTACTTGGTACATTTCATATAAATATATATATAT
>NW_018403984.1:1520155-1530441 GCF_002113885.1 Mizuhopecten yessoensis
CAAAGGAGTCAGTGTGCTAAAATTTCTTCATTTTCCTTGTTTAGAATCAGAGGTGCTAGTTTCAAATCCTTTTTAGTCTGAAATCTGTATGCTAGATATTGAATAAGGTGGTTTTATTGTTTTTTGTCACTTTGAATAATATTTCTGTTCATGTTAAAAACAAAATCAACTCTCTGTATAAATATATCAGGTGACCGTTAAGGCCCATGGACCTCTTGTTATTAAATATCGCTTTCCTGAGGCGAGGTTGCGTGTTTTCGGTCAGTGAGAAGTAACGCCCTGAGTTGTCTATACCAGTATGTTCATTCTCTTCTCATGTTATTCTAGTTTGATACAGACCTGTCTTTATAACGATTGTATCGCTGTGCTGTATACAATGTACACGAGATGTGCTAATGTTGAATTGTTGATACTATCACAACCACAGTAAAATCACAGTGTAAAGGAGAACAAGCATATATCATTAGATCTTTGATCTAAATTTGTAATTAGGTATCAATTAGACGGTATACATGTCAAGAAAGAGTTTGAATTGATGAAAGCATTTGCGAGGGTTGGGGGAGGGGGGGGATTATCTGAAAGGGTAAGATGTTTAAAGTATATTTTCTACTGTGTGTTGCTACCATTATTTGAAGTATGTAGACAAACTTGTGAACCTCCCCTAAAACGGGCGGATACCTCTCTATCGTGTCGCGAAATGTGAACAAAGGACTGCGGTAACATGACAGGATGATCGCATCTACGTTATCTGTACCCGGCACGGGACAACGTCATCCCTTATAACTAGCTATCGTTTAAAGTTCAGGTCAGAAAAAACAGTACATCTCACCACAGCAGAGGTATTATCATATATTATAATACGGAGGTAAGGAAACGGACCGAGAAGAGGAAATCAAAGGTAAGTAACAATACCTTGGACATAAAGGTGGAAGTATGTTTTCGTTTTTAGCACATAATTTGTTAATTGTTTTTAAAACCAGGCCTACTAAATGGAGATCTATTTTAAATATGTCAATTTATTTGTCATTGCTGTATAATAGATTAACTTGTGACACTTTTATAAAATGATTTAATAATTTGTAAATGTATATTATTGTAAGTTAGTGTATTGTATTATACTAATCATTTTACATACATAAAACTTGTAAAATATGTTATCGCTAAACATTGGAATGAATGTTTAATTATGTTATTTCAATCTTAAACATCCGTCGATAATGACCACGTATTATATATAATAAAGGTTCAATACATTTCAACAGAACTAAAACTCATTAAATATATATATTTCAAAGAAAAATGCAAAAAACAATATCGTTAAAACGTATTAGTTACATCTGTTTCGCTGGTATTAGCGAATTGACATTTGTTTTCGCGAGGAAAAAATATTCCTAAAATTGTAAATCCATGTATTTGCATCTCTTAAGTGATAAAAAAAGATCGCTCACGCAATATTTGTACAGAAATTCTCATTGACGAGTTGAAATCTTTTGCGAATATTGATACCATCGACAGTTGATACCAATATGAACACTTTGCAAATTCCAGAATTCTTGAATAAAGTCTACATTCGTATTCAACGAAATAAAATAATGATAACAGGAGAATGAACTATGTTTTAGTCATAGTTTTGAATCAGGATTATATTCTTGTGTGTTGACGCTATAGAATATTATTTCTGCTTTGCTATTTTAATTTTGATATTTAATACAAAATGCTTACAAATGTTAATAACCCCATGCTTTGAAATCTGATGTTCTACTGTTAGTCAATCGCTAAACCAATAATAATTAAACTAATTCGCCAAATTGTGTAATATATATATATATATAATTGTTTGTATATGAGTAAGATGAACGAAATATACACTCCTTGTAGGAAAATTGACCCAGAAAGCATGTATTCATTTAAAGAGAGGTTAGACAATAATTCACCACTTAGATATGAAATGAAGAGGCACGATGTTTTTTCAGTATTAAAAAAAGTTCTTATCGTTCATGCACATATATAATGCTCATAAGTATTTTATTACATACATCGGTAGGGAATAGTAAGAGGTCTAACTTTTTTTTATTATTCATGACCTCTAGATGGATTTGCTTAATACGAACAGAAAAAGGGTTATATATGTAAAATGAACAAATAATTCAATTAACATGTGTTAGTGTATCACACAAGTAAAAACATCAGTATAAGCAAACTAGGTGTCCTCCCAATACATTAAAAACACAGACTTCTTAAAATCGTAAAACGTTAGCTGCAACTATCTTACGAAGATTTGAAACAAGACTTATCCTAAAAAATTTGTCTCCTATCACGATCCGTCAGACAAACATTGATACGGAGACGTCGATGTATACGTAAAACATGGTTACTTTCTCATTTTTACCCCGATCCTATTGTATACAGTGTTTGTATGCTAATGATAAGCTACGGAAGAATGTTCGCCCATGTTATCGAATGTAGCACAAGTTAGTGCTCACATTGTCTCAGTACCAGACGTATGTTATTAAAGAATACATATGTATATATACGGTACAGAAACACTGATAATTGTATCACCTTACTAAATGTACAAAATATTATCATTTTCTTTGCGTATATGTCTCGCGGCTGTCCTGGATTATCAAAGAGTACTGATCTAATGTCGTTTGTGTTATTACGGTGTAACCTACGTAATGGTGTGTTCTCCTTTCTCCCACTTTAAAAAAACCCCTTAGAGGCAGTAATGTTGCGATAGTAGTTATAGTCTGTTTCATATATATTTTACCTGGGTTTTACCTGTGTTCTCCCACATTAACTGTATCATATATACAGTACTGTCATACACATGTAGCTTTGAAATCCACAAATATTTTATATATTTTATATACTTAATAGTATATATATAGATGATAATGCTTTGATTTTGTTTTTAAATTTAAATTTAAATTGATTTAATTTAGGGTGAAGAAAATTCATTATGGAGCATTATTTTCAGAGAATCTTTTTTATCAATAAATGCGTCTTCAGTGCAATTATTGATAACTTAGTATCACTCATAAGATTATTTCCCCCTAAAACATAATCATTAGTTATGTTTCTATTTGATAACCCCATATGGCTTGGGTCCACTGATATTTCTAGTTGATAATAATGAATCTTAACACCTGACGCCGACACTCTCTTCTGTCATGGAACGTTTTACACGTGCCCGACTCAGTTTCAACATATCTTCCCGTCCAAAGATTCTTTACACTACTAAAGACCAATATGACAGAACTCAACCTCCAACTCAATCCAACCACCGTTTGTTTTCCTTGACTTTGCGGCTGCTGCCCAGAACGCCATCCGCGCAGTGTTTCCAGCTGTGAGTTTGAAGGGCTGTTTCTTCCACTATACACAGTGTATTTGGAGGAAAGAAGACGACGATGTCCGACAACTTGTACGGCGTGCCGCTGTCCTACCCCTTGTTCCGTTTGACCATGTAGCAGATGTCTGGTTCAATGCGCTGGAGGACATAGACGATGCTGATGTACCACATGACACCACTCCATTTACAGATTACGTCGTGACACAGTGGATTGACCGAGATCAACAGCTCTGGAACCACTTTGAGACCGATGGACCCAGAACAACCAACCACATAGAGGGATGGCACAGAAAACTGAAGAAGAAAGTGGAACACGCCCACCCCAACATCTACAGCATCATCCACGTCTTCCAGGAAATACAAGCCAACAACGAAATAACGCGCATCCAACACACAGCAGGAGGACAACTCAGACCAAGAGCAAAACGCTACTGTAACGTCGACAGCCGCCTTAACCAACTAAAGGAACGCTCGGAGAATGGTACAACAGAGTATTTCCTATTGGTGAACAGGTAAATACAGGTAAATAATCTACCTGTACTATATCAGAATATACTATAATGACACCTCTATTGTTTTCCAGTGATTATATAATTCCTTAGATCAGAACAAAGTGGGAGAAAGGAGAACAAACCATCGTTATAAACGCCTCCGTAAAAATATGAAAACTCCTTTTTTTCATTTACAGTAAACTGTTCTATTGGGAGTATTCGAAATGAAACCATCCAAAGTGTGCAAGGTAAGTTTACAAAGTTGTTAAGCAGACCAAACAAACCTTCAGGGTTGGAATACAGTTTTACTTGTTATGAAAATATGTGATAATTAAGAAATTCATACTTCATAGTAATTTATTAAATTCTTAATACTAAATGGTATTTTTCGTTTTGTTTTGTAACCATAATGTTAAAATATTGATCGGCTTTGTTTGTATTTCAGGTGTTCGTACAACTCGGGTATACATTCATGCTTTTGGTGATCTTCTTTGTCGCTCAGCTTACACTCGTATTGGCCTTAATCTGGAAAAAATATACTGATTTGGAAGTATGGTATGTATTGAAATATTTCTTAAAGAAATCTACCTGTTTCAAATCTTACACACTTTGAATTATTTTGATACTTGAAGTGAAATGTGATTTTGAAATACTCATGGTAACAATTAATTTCTGAATTGCCGAAGAAAAGGACATTTGAAGAAGAAATGGGCAGAGACATATGTGTATGGATTGCATAGGGATGAATTGAGTAATTACTTGTAAAGAATACGGCACTTACAGTAACGGCTGCTGGTCGCTGGTCTCCAGATACTCCGGCTTTCTTTCACCACCAAAACCTGGCCCTTCCTTAAATGACCATAGCTGTTAAGGGGATGGAAAACACAAACCTACCAAACCAAACCCCTAAAAACTTTCATGTTAATATAAGCATTTGCGACCAGCTCATACGTTTGAATTTCAACAACTAAAGGCATATTATATTTACTTCCTTAACATGGGCATTTAGTCCATTTTTACCACCTAAGCATGAATATATATATAAATGAATCTTTAAAATAACACATTTACAAAAGTTTTGCTTGTACGGTGCCCTCTTTTCTTGAACTGCAACGAATAAGAATATTTTTGATTCTTTATTGGTTTTGATTAAGCTTTAAGCGATTTGAAATTAAATTGACAAGTTCATTATGTTTTAAGGCTGACATCACAAATAGGTGACCATAGATTGGCAGGTAGTCCGAATTTACAAACTACAGACCCGTACACGTTCGCTGTTCCACCTTGGACGCAAACGTTACGGAAGTGCTACGCAAACGGTACGGAAATGGTACGCAAGTGCTACGCAAACAGTACGGAAGTGCTACGGATGACGCTTACAAACGGTGATTCGTTTGTGGTGACAAGAACGGGTTTACATAAAAAGCGGAAGCATATAAAATATCTAAAACGAAACGAACATACCCACAATACATAGGAAGAACCGTCAGTACACTGTAGGCTACGAGGATCGAGGCACATAAGAATGATTTAAATTTTGCCATTTCCTTTGTATAATGGATGAGTGTGAAACAAACAGAAATGTCTCGTGATTTAGAAAGGTCGATCAAATATTGGTACATGTAATATATCCATCACAAAGACCTGACGTACTCTAACAGATCAACGCGACACACAGATAATAATAAGTTATGGTCAGAAGTATTTCCACCTGCTCAACGAATAAGATACTAATTAATATTGACAGTAAGTAAACTTGTTACGGTTTTTTTAACGAGAAACGTAATAATTAATAAGCCTAATAATAATTAAAAATGATATAATTTCAGACTCCTGTGTTAAGGATCCAGTACCTCTATTTTTATTTTTTATATCGTCTTTAATACTTCCATACACTTTTAGATTTTTCGTAGGATTTGGAGACCGATAATGTGCTTAATTATTAGTAAAAGCAAATACATGCATCGGAGATTTGAAATGTATACATGTTATACCATGTCAACTAATTAAATTTCATACACAGATAAACAGTTTTTTTTGTTATACATATTTTATTTTATTATGAAAATGTAGTTGATTCTTGTTTAAGTATACATTGTACGTGTATATTGTTACGGGAGTTATTATATATATTTTTTCAGTTTGAAAGGCAAGCTCGTGCATGTAGGAAACTATTATGAATAAGAAAAATAATATGTACTAAATATATGTATTTTTTACATTCATGATATGTGCCTCTAGTACTAATAAGAATATAGGTTTTCTTTATCGATCATAAAAATGTAGGTATCATTACTGACTTTTCTACAGGTAAATCCTACCTGTCTCAATCCTGGTACAGGAGAAACTATGACTGTCTGGCACACCCTGAGGGGTGTGTACTACAGAGGCTATAGGGGTCTGATGTCAGATAATATATAGGGACTGAGACCAAGTCAAACTTCAATATATCTACAATATGTATTTCTCCGTTTGTACATGTACGTTTGTACCTAAACAGGCGTGGATCAAGGAGGATGTGGGCTTAGGGCGATAGCTTCCTGATCAGGGTCCAGTATTTAATAGATACATTTAACACTCATTTATAAAAAAAAAATCACTTTGGGGGGGGGGGTATACATGCATATCTGCGTGAGGATGCTCACAATCTCTTGTCTCTAGTTCCACATTAAAACGTTATGGCGTTGAGGGAAGATGATGACATTTTCCTAAAATTTCAAGTTCACTTGTCTCCATAATTTTTCGTGAAATTGGTGATGGGGAATGATACCGCACACAAAATCAAATGAAAACGTTTGCTTTAAAGTATACGTGTCTGACCGTTGTCAGACTTTTTATAGACAACGCCACAATAGATGAGTGGCAAAACTACATAACATTTTGTTTGTCTGTGCTCAATACATGTGAGTGTAAGTGCTACACTATTTCATATTTTGTCATACATGTACGTAGCCTCATCGCCTGGTTCAAGTTCAAGTTCTTTATTACTTTGAGTCGTTCGACTCACCAGTTACAAATTATCAAAATTTGTGATATTAACTGCGCAAAATACAAAATAACATTACACAACATTACACATACTCACAACACAATAACAAGTGCAACTATACCTATTTATAATAATAAGGTTCCTCTCCAATGTGAAAATTTTATATATTTCCCTAAGTTCGTTATTTCTTTTGTATTTTTCACACTCAATAATCGTTTCAATTTAAATATGCTTGGCTTTTTAGGTCACCTGAGACAAAGTCTCAAGTGACCTATTGCGATCGCCTTTTGTCCGTCGTCGTCCGTCGTCCGTCGTGAGTCCGTAAACAATTAACATTTTCGACTTCTTCTCCAAAACCCCTGAACCAATTTCAATGAAATTTTGCAGGGACCTTCCATGGACAAAGGTCAACAAAAATGGTGGCCGGTTTAGTCCCAAGCCCCCGGGGGCCTGAGGGGCGGGGCCAAAAGGGTCAAATTGACTAAAATTTCAAAAATCTTCTTCTCAAGACCCAGATATGGTAGAATCAAATACTCTTCATACATGGAAGGGTCTTAAGGTGCTTTACCAAAATTGTGAATTTCCCACGTTCCCCCCTGGGGAGGGGGTTAACTTTACTATAGTTTATATAAGGAAATCACATTTTGGACCAACATTTGTTTAACTTCCATTGGAAGTAATTCAATTTGGGTTAGCATTATCAGTATTAGGTAGCAGTTTGATAATAAGCACCTATGAGCCCTGACTGACCCCCAAGGTCCGATGGGTGGTGCCAAAAAAGGGTCGAGTTTACTGAAATTTCAAAAATCTTCTTCTCAAGACCCAGATATGATAGAATCAAATACTCTTCATAGATGGAAGGGTCCTAAGGTTTATGACCCTAGGGTCTCACGTTTACCCCCTGGGGAAGGTGGGGGGGAGGCAAAATTTATTATGGTTTATATTGGCAAATGATATTTTGAATATTACATGTTAATAACTTGATTGGAATTATAACCTTGAGTTGACAGTTTGATACTTTGAAAATTTTGAGCCAGCCCTACCCCCAAGGGCTGTAGGGTGGGGCTCAAAGGAGTCAGTGTGCTAAAATTTGTTTAGAATAAGAGGTGCTAGTTTCAAATACTTTTTAGTATGAAATCTGTATGCTAGATATTGAATAAGGTGGTTTTATTGATTTTTGTCACTTTGAATAATATTTCTGTTCATGTTAAAAACAAAATCAACTCTCTGTATAAATATATCAGGTGACCGTTAAGGCCCATGGGCCTCTTGTTAATATAATAAGTTTTCAAAACAATTGCTCGCAAATCAGAATGACATGATCTTCAACATCATCTAAATTACAAACATTACACACTCGACGATTCAATGTTTTGATATCGCCCTGTTTCTAATTTTAAGTTATGAGGAGATATTTTTTTTATTTCTTTCAGATATTCTTTTTGTATTGGTTTACGCAGGTAGTTTTGTAGATCAAAATGATCGTAAATATATCTATAAAAAATTGCTTTTGAGAATATTCTATTTTTTTCTGCACATTCTTCTCTAAAAATATCAATACACCTTTCTTTAATTCATAAATAAATCCTGTTGTCGTTAATATAATATTTCCAAATATACCCTAGGCCAGGTTAATCCCAGCCTCTGATATATACTGTCCACTGTGTAACTTGCTAAAGGCGCTAAGTGGTACTAATTGGTCAGCTGTAAAAGTCAATTATCTTTTTCACTGAACCATGTAAGTTCATAGGTACACTAGCCCAGAACCACTTGACTGATTTTTGACACCTTTATAATTACCACACACAGAGAATGCACTCCGTTAACAAACTTACTATAGACAGAGACGTATTGTAATATATACGTCTCTGCTATAGAAAACAAGGAATCACACTCTATTTTCTCAGGAACTCAGTCACATGATGACAATAAAGTTATCTTCACAATGATTTTTTTTATTGATTACTGAAAAATATCATCATTTTCAATAATCTGATATGAAAAGTTTGTTACGTATTAGGGTAAGTATTTAACCTTGCTCGCTGTTAACAGAACTCATGTTAAATATCCTTATAAGGGACATTTTTTTTTTTATTAAATTAGGAATTCCAAGTTAAATATTAGTTTACCTTGGTTAAAGCACTGTTGTGAAATGAAATTGTGCCTGGGGCTGTCGTTTCCTGATCGAGGGACAGCCAAAGTATCTTACCTGTAGGTTTTACCTTGAACTGATCTACCTGTATACATCTGTCCGTGATGGATAGACAATGAACTGGATTAATTGACATGGACTTAATTGCCTTGAAATCACAGAATGTGACCTTGATCAGGTACAGCACATCAGAATCCAATTTGACCACAGGTGAATGGTCAATGCATTATCACTGCCTAGATTCTCAGGTATATAGATATCATATTGAAAGAAATGTATCTGTCAGCGGGTGGGCATGTTGCCCTAACAACCTTTATAACGGACACTAAAGTTGTTTATATACCTTAAACAAGGGACAGGTCATTACCACATGGCCATCTGTATACCTGTTATTTAAATTACCCCTAAGGCCTAGCTGCTGGTGTGGGGAACACACAGTAGGCCCATGGGAGGAGGGCTGTTACGTCCATGTATGTGTAAACCGTCATTTTTGTGGGGGTTTTTCCTTCAGACTATTATGATAGTTGGAATAATTTTCACGCAATGCGGTTTATGATGATTTATTTTACAATTCGTTTCGACAAATCTATATTCCGTAAAATTTTCGACCGAACGTTTCACAAACGCTTTTTAAATGGAAAGATGTAGACGCAAGTGCTACGGAAACGATGAGGAAGTGCTACGGAAACGCTAAGCAAGTGCTACGTTAATGCTACGGTAATGGTACGGAAGTACTACGGAAATGCTACGCAAGTGATACGCAAGTGTTACGCAAACGGTACGGAAATGCTACGCAAATGGTACGCTGAAAGTGGAACAGCGAACGTGTACGGGTCTGTATTGATATCCTTTCAGTAATTTGTTGATATTTTGTTATTAAGCTGTTGATATCCTAGTATTATGACATAGCGGCTTGATTGTTATTAACATCTTGGTTTCCCGTCATTTCACCATGTGTCATTAACTGTTGATATTGTAACGAACTGGGTCCCTACGTGGGCGCCAATTGTAACGAAACGTTACCTCCACACTCGGGTTCGACTGCCGCTTTCGCTTGCAGGTTCCATGGATTGTAAATAAAGTATGAAATAGTATTTAGGAAGCAGAGATCGGTGACACAAACAACTTAGGCAGATATAGATTTCGCACGTTTATTGTACATTCAAACTTAACAGTATAACAAGACACGTGGCGGCAGGTGGGTTTCCAAGTTTCACTACAATTTAGTGAAATATTCAGTACAACATGACCCTGTCTATAACTCGTACTCGCTCTATATTCGAGCAAGCTACCTTATCACTA
>NW_018403984.1:1531041-1532777 GCF_002113885.1 Mizuhopecten yessoensis
TTCCCTATTAAACTAACGCCATAGTACAAAAATACTACCAAAAACCTAACAATAAAGGTTCAGTAAACGTTTAAAACCCCGGATTCTGGAAGGATGGGCGACATAGAGTAATTAAATCATTGGATTTAGACAGCTGAAAAAGTGCTGCTTACCTGGCTGAAGTCGGGAACAAAAGTGCTCTATCCCAGAAGCCCCCTTGATTATTTCCGGTAGCGGCCGTTATAATTTTAAGGATTCTCGCAGGTCGGTGATTTAGACGGAACGCAACGCCCCAAAACCTTGGTGCGTTACACACCCCCTAACCACACGAATAGGCTGCGACCCCGTAGCCGGAACCAAAAAAAACTCTCAAAGTTGTAGTTATTTTCCCAAGTACTGAACATCGATTGCCAAGATTCGTCCCTATTCGCTAAGAAGAATACAAGTGTACCCACTGCCTAACAATGCCACAATTTTCAACAAAAATAAAACAAATACCATATGACAATAATACAATTGATAATCTCCGATACAATGGAGGCGTAACCCTGCTGGCTTATAAAACACTATAATAATACAACCCTGGAATGAACACATCATAATGTCAAAGTTCATTGGTGAGCACCATCATAATATCAAAGTCCATTGGTGAGCACCATCATCATCAAAGTTCATTGGTGAGCACCATCATTGTAGCAGGTTCAGTAGGGAGCACCATCACAATAGAAAAGTTCATTATGCTCGTAATATTGTAAAACACAGGATTTCCACACCCTAGCAGTATTCAGCCAGGTATACACAATTCAGCTAAGTTTGCCAGCTACCAACCAATGCAATAAATGTCAGTTCGAGCGAAAAATTAGTAAAGTTACCAAGATATTACAAAATTTACTCGGTATCCCGTATGGAGTTACCCTAACAATTTAAAGGTTCCCTAGACCCCAACAATTTAAAGTTTCCCTAAACCCCAATAACTAGAAATATCCTTAAACCCTACAAATTTAGAATTTCCCTAAACCCTAACAATTTAGAATTTCCCTAAACCCTAATAATTTAAAATGTCCCTAAACCCTTACAATTCAAAATTTCCTTAAACCCTAATAATTTAACATTTCTTAAACCCTAACAATTTATAAAGTTCCCCAAACCCTTAAAACTTATATCGGTGCTTGTTTGACAGGGATCGCGATTCCCCTCCCTCGATCATTTCGTTCTCGTAACAATGCGGAGCAGCAAAACCTGGGGTGCGTATGGCCATTCCGCACCCCACGCCCCGCCGATCGAAACATCCCACCCAGAAACGAAACCCCAAAAGAGTCAAAAGCACAGACACAGCGGCTTGGGTTAAAATTTCACCCTGGTAGTAAGTTTCATGATCCAATACTTCCTAATCAAGTACCCCATATACAAGTATAATTTAACTTGACAAAGCATCAGGAATAGTTTAGAAATATTACAATTATCCTAGCCATTAATAGCCGACCTTCATTACGACGGTATTTGGGAAAAAACCCATTATATTTTAGTTGAACAACAAACCTCCCCTACAAGGGAGGGAAAACATATGCTTTGCACAACTGTTCTTATCTAGATCCAGTTGTAAAAAACAAAGCCAATAAACTTAAAAAAAACATTTTACATTATAACAAAACTTAACATTCTGGACTCTGTCCCGACATCAGGCAGTCTGCTTATCCCCCCTTAAATATTATTTTTTGGGGAAGCCACCCCTGTATATAAAGTATACGCCTATTTAA
>NW_018403984.1:1533829-1534066 GCF_002113885.1 Mizuhopecten yessoensis
GTTGACTAAAAAAAATTCCTGTTAAATATAAATGTATACCACTTCACTGCTACATTTTTTTTTATCTCGTGATCAGTGGGCCGTGACCCACAAGCCAGTCATGCGTTACAACGCTGACGACTTTCTATACACAGACGTGCATACTTTTGTTATGTAAATGACCATGTCTACAACGGTGCGGTTTAACCTCTGTGACTTGTCAACTTTTTCTCGTGGTTAGATTATACAACAGGAAAC
>NW_018403984.1:1536104-1541113 GCF_002113885.1 Mizuhopecten yessoensis
TGTAACGAAATGTTACCTACACACTCTGGTTCGACTGCCGCTTTCGCTTGCAGGTTTCATGGATTGTAAATAAAGTATGAAATAGTATTTAGGAAGCAGAGATCGGTGACACAAACAACTTAGGCAGATATAGATTTCGCACGTTTATTGTACATTCAAACTTAACAGTATAACAAGATACGTGGCGGCAGGTGGGTTTCTAAGTTTCACTACAATTTAGTGAAATATTCAGTACAACATGTCCCTGTCTATAACTCGTACTCGCCCTATATTCGAGCAAGCTACTTTATCACTAGTCCTAAAGCCCTCCACGAGATAACTCAACCACGTGACAATACGGCCGGAGAGTTTCCAAGTTTCACTATAATTTAGTGAAATATTCAGTACAACATGACCCTGTCTATAACTCGTACTCGCTCTATATTCGAGCCAGCTACCTTATCACTAATCCTAAAGCCCTCCTCGAGATAACTCAAACACGTGCACGAGGACATGCGGCTATCACTTCCGCTCAATAGCTTTTCCGTTAACCCTTCTACATTCCGCCACACGCCTTCATGTGGGCTAGAGGAGCCTACCGCTCATAGACACAACCATGGCATGTCCAGAACATAAAGGGCGGAGAATGCATAACATCTCTCCTTCAAACGGTATGACGACCGGCATGTCTCCCGCAAAAATATCTCTAAGTTCACCTCGCTATTTCCCTATTAAACTAACGCCATAGTACAAAAATACTACCAAAAACCTAACAATGTATGTTCAGTAAACGTTTACGACCCCGAATTCTGGAAGGATGGGCGACATAGAGTAATTAAATCATTGGATTTAGACAGCTGAAAAAGTGCTGCTTACCTGGCTGAAGTCGGGAAAAAAAGTGCTCTATCCCAGAAGCCCCGTTGATTATTTCCGGTAGCGGCCGGTATAATTTTAAGGATTCCCGCTGGTCGGAGAATTAGACGGAACGCAACGCCCCAAAACCTTGGTGCGTTACACACCCCCTAACCACACGAATAGGCTGCGACCCCGTAGCCGGAACCAAAAAAAACTCTCAAAGTTGTAGTTGTTTTCCCAAGTACTGAACATCGATTGCCAAGATTCGTCTTTATTCGCTAAGAAGAATACAAGTGTACCCACTGCCTAACAATGCCACAATTTTCAACAAAAATAAAACAAATACCATATGACAATAATACAATTGATAATCTCCGATACAATGGAGGCGTAACCCTGCTGGCTTATAACAACACTATAATAATACAACCCTGGAATGAACACAATCATAATGTCAAAGTTGATTGGTGAGCACCATCATAATATCAAAGTTCATTGGTGAGCGCCATCATCATCAAAGTTCATTGGTGAGCACCATCATCATCAAAGTTCATTGGTGAGCACCATCATCATCAAAGTTTATTGGTGAGCACCATCATTGTAGCAAGTTCAGTAGGGAGCACCATCACAATAGGAAAGTTCATTATGCTCGTAATATGTTCAAACACAGGATTTCCACACCCTAGCAGTATTCAGTCAGGTATAAACAATTCAGCTAAGTTTGCCATCTACCAACCAATGCAATAAATGTCAGCTCGAGCGAAAAATTAGTAAAGTTACCAAGATATTACAAAATTTACCCAGTATCCCATATGGAGTTACCCTAACAATTTAAAGGTTCCCTAGACCCCAACTATTTAAAGTTTCCCTAAACCCCAATAACTAGAAATATCCTTAGACCCTAACAATTTAGAATTTCCCTAAACCCTAATAATTTAAAACTTCCCTAAACCCTAACAACTTAGAATTTCCCTAAACCCTACTAATTTAAAGGTTCCCTAGACCCCAACAATTTAAAGTTTCCATAAACCCCAATAACTAGAAATATCCTTAGACCCTAACAATTTAGAATTTCCCTAAACCCTAATAATTTAAAACTTCCCTAAACCCTAACAACTATGCAAGTGCTTGTTTGACAGGGATCGCGCGATACCCCTCCCTCGATCATTTCATTCCCAATAACAAGGTGGAGCAGCAAAGCCCGGTGTGCGTATGCATTCCGCAAACCACGCCCTGTCGATCCAAATATGTCACTCAGAAATGAAACACCCATAGAAGAATCAGAAGCACAGACACAGCGGCTTGGATTAAAATTTGACAATGGTAGTAAGTTTCATAAACCAATACTTCCTAATTAAGCACCCCTATACAAAAGTAAAATTTAATTTGCTAAAGCATCAGGAATATTCTAGAAATATTACCATTATCCTAATAATTAATAGCCGACCTTCATTACACCGGTATTAGGGAATACCCCCATTATATTTAATTGAACAAACCTCCCCTACAAGGGAGGGAAAACACCTGCTTTGCACAACTGTTCTTATCTAGATACAGTTGTAAAAAAACAAAGCCAATAAACTTAAATTAAAAAAATCGTATTACATTGCTACAAAACTTAACATTCTGGACTTTGTCCCGACATCAGGCAGTCTGCTTATCCCCCCCTTAAACATTAATTTTTGGGGAAGCCACCCCTGTGCATAAAGTATACGCCTATTTAATATATATATATACTAACCAGACATTTAGCTACCAATACTACAGGACCTCTAGTTTTATAATAATCCACACAACAATTCAGCCCGACCAGAGATGACGTTATCCCCACCCCAACTAAACTAATACTAACTAAGACAATTGCTCTGTCACCATGTTGGTCAAAACAACTCTAGCCACAATAACATTGAGCGCTCGTCATGGCTAGGCTAACCCTAAATGGCCGAATAACCCACCCAATGAATTTTCTTCAGTGGAAGTCAGAACTGAGTTCAATCTTCAATGTTGGTCAAAACAACTCTAGCCACCAAAGTGGACCCCAGAGGGCGACTCCACAACTAGACCTACTCCTACATATATTAACCCCCCCCCATTTCTCCGATCAGATTAAATTAACAATAATTTCAATCCCTACCTAGCAANTTAACATGTCAAACTAATTAATTACCTATCCTAACCTATAGCACACCAAAGAAATATCGATACCAAATCATATCACTTCTATGAAAACATGCATTACACACAAATATGTCCATAATCACAAAATGTCACTTCTTCACTGGCACACTTCTTTGGGGGAGGGGATGGTCCTTCAGGCCCTAAGGTCAAGGTCACCTGCCTGGCTCACACATAGGTTTATGGTAACTTTATGTCCACCACGTCCTGAGGAATCCCATAGAGGTTGGTTCGCGGTAAGGTATTAAAGTCCTCACACCAGTATTTGGGGGTCACTGCCGACCCTAGGGGCGAGGAAGGCTACCCCAATGTCTCTGAATCACAGCTTGCACTTAACAAATAACTTGGAGTGTCGTTCATTACCGTGACGTGGTGAACTCTCAAGTCCATAGGCACTGTATTCGGTACACCTATATGACGCGAGCAGGGGTCTACATCACAGGGGCCTGGGTCCTCTTCAACGACTCCCTCCCCCGGGTTTGGGTGCCAGCAATGCAGGATCATATGGAAATTTAAACAAAGGTAGACCTGTTTAGTAAATATCCGACATTAAATTTGTACATTTCAGACAAGATACATAACATTCACTCTGCTACAGGATCTGCTATCTCAACAACTCCAGACGGTTGAGGCATTCAATATAAAAAGAATTTACATTTGACTAATTTTTTTTCCCTGTTAAATATAAATGTATACCACTTCACTGCTACATTTTTTTTATCATCTTGCAATACACATGTAAAGTTCTAAACAGGTTCAGATTTTACCTGGTTTACCTTTCCAATAAATGTTAAGTATTGTCAGTTCCCAACCACTCAATGCACAAGAGGTCATGATAACCGATCAACCGTTCCATTTGGGCTACATTGTACCCACCGGTAGATTGCTACACTGTTTGTACTCATGATCAGTGGGCCGTGACCCACAAGCCAGTCATGCGTTATAACGCTGACGACTTTGTATACACAGACGTGCATGCTTTTGTTAGGTAAATGACCACGTCTACAACGGTGCGGTTTAACCTCTGACTTGTCAACTTTTTCTCGTGGTTAGATTATACAACAGGAAACTGACACAGTAAATATCAACTATAAATCCAAATTAATCGTCTCTGAACAAAACGTTTTTAAATGAAATAATTAAAGTTTGCCCAACAGACTGGAGTATCAAGAAACTCAAATCCCAACAGAAGTGAACATAATTGCCCTACAAAGCTAACAATATTATTTGTAGATTGCTTCCCCTTCTAGCTGGCAGCCTATGTCACCCAACCCCCCGGGATACCTAGTTTTAAATGCCACTAACCCCGCCTCCTGAAACCGTTTGTGTAGGAATATCTACAGAAACAGATAATTTCTTCATTTTGTAATATATTAACCGGCGTTCTTATAGAGATAAAGCCGAAACAAAGTGTTTTTTTTTTCTCCCATTACCCCCCACACTGGCCACCAAATGTAACGAACTGGGGTCCCTACGTGGGCGCCAATTGTAACGAAACGTTACCTACAAACTCGGGTTCGATTGCCGCTTTCGCTTGCAGGTTCCATGGATTGTAAATAAAGTATGAAATAGTATTTAGGAAGCAGAGATCGGTGACACAAACAACTTAGGCAGATATAGATTTCGCACGTTTATTGTACATTCAAACTTAACAGTATAACAAGACACGTGGCGGCAGGTGGGTTTCTAAGTTTCACTACAATTTAGTGAAATATTCAGTACAACATGACCCTGTCTATAACTCGTACTCGCTCTATATTCGAGCAAGCTACCTTATCACTAATCCTAAAGCCCTCCACGAGATAACTCAACCACGTGGCAATACGGCCGGTGGGTTTCCAAGTTTCACTATAATTTAGTGAAATATTCAGTACAACATGACCCTGTCTATAACTCGTACTCGCTCTATATTCGAGCAAGCTACCTTATCACTAATCCTAAAGCCCTCCACGAGATAACTCAACCACTTGGCAATACGGCCGGTGAGTTTCCAAGTTTCA
>NW_018403984.1:1544928-1569938 GCF_002113885.1 Mizuhopecten yessoensis
TGTCCAGCTTCAGCAGTATATAGACATGATACAGAGTAGATTTGTCCAGCTTCAGCAGTATATAGACATGATACAGAGTAGATTTGTCCAGCTTCAGCAGTATATAGACATGATACAGAGTAGATTTGTCTTAACAGCTGAAACAACTTTTCCCCCTCTGAACTGCAAAGAGGTCACAAACCCAGTTGTAAAATAACATTTATTTTTTATTGCACTTTAAATGTAAACATTATATCATATTTTATGTCATGTTTCACAGATGTTTAGCCCACGCTCATTATTAAGCCCAGCATGTTTTTAAAAGGATGCATGCTTCCGAATTTTGACACAGATACTTAAGGTTGTATAGTACCTTGTTTTAATATGAAAACTTAAGGATTTTAACATCTTACTGTGATATGGTATGTGTATAGCATACTGAACCTATATATAGGCCAAATAAAAAAAGTTGTTTGTTTCTGGGTACACTACCTACCCGTATTTTGTGTGCCTACCCTAAACTTATTTTGGCAATTATCACGAAAGGACTGTAAAAGTCTAGTTTACTCTCCTGTAATGTACATCTTATATTAAAACAAAATGAAATAAAATTTAGCACCTTTTTACCTACCTATCCCAATTTTTTCAGACATGTAACAGGAAACAAGTATGTTTTATTGTTTGGCCTTATTGTTATATGGAAACTTAAGGATGTATGGTACCTTATTGTGATATGTAAACTTTAGGATGTATGATACTGTGATATGGAAACTTAAGGATGTATGGTACTGTGATATGGAAACGTAAGGATGTATGGCACCTTAAAGTGATATGGAAACTTAAGGATGTATGGTACTCAAGGATGTATGGTACTGTGATATGGAAACTTAAGGATGTATGGCACCTTATAGTGATATGGAAACATAAGGATGTATGGCACCTTATAGTGATATGGAAACTTAAGGATGTATGGTACTCAAGGATGTATGGTACTGTGATATAGAAACTTAAGGATGTATGGCACCTTATAGTGATATGGAAACATAAGGATGTATGGCACCTTATAGTGATATGGAAACGTAAGGATGTATGGCACCTTATAGTGCTATGGAAACATAAGGATGTATGGCACCTTATAGTGATATGGAAACTTAAGGATGTATGGTACTCAAGGATGTATGGCACCTTATTGTGATATGGAACCTTAAGGATGCATGGTACCTTATTGTGATATGGAAAATTAAGGATGTTTGATACTGTGATATGGAAACTTAAGAATGTTTGATACTGTGATATGGAAACTTAAGGATGTTTGATACTGTGATATGGAAACTTAAGGATGTATGATACTGTGATATGAAAACTTAAGGATGTATGGCACCTTAAAGTGATATGGAAACTTAAGGATGTATGGCACCTTAAAGTGATATGGAAACTTAAGGATGTTTGATACTGTGATATGGAAACTTAAGGATGTTTGATACTGTGATATGGAAACTTAAGGATGTTTGATACTGTGATATGGAAACTTAAGGATGTATGGCACCTTATTGTGATATGGAAACTTAAGGATGTTTGGTACCTTATTGTGATATGGAAACTTAAGGATGTATGGCACCTTATTGTGATATGGAAACTAAAGGATGTATGGTACTCAAGGATGTATGGTACCTTATTGTGATATGGAAAATTAAGGATGTTTGATACTGTGATATGGAAACTTAAGGATGTATGGCACCTTAAAGTGATATGGAAACTTAAGGATGTTTGGTACCTTATTGTGATATGGAAACTTAAGGATGTATGGTACTTAAGGATGTATGATACTGTGATATGGAAACTTAAGGATGTATGGCACCTTAAAGTGATATGGAAAATTAAGGATGTATGGCACCTTATAGTGATATGGAACCTTAAGGATGCATGGTACCTTATTGTGATATGGAAACTTAAGGATGTATGGTACTTAAGGATGTATCATACTGTGATATGGAAATTTAAGGATGTATGGTACTGTGATATGGAAACTTAAGGATGTTTGGTACCTTATTGTGATATGTAAACTTAAGGATGTATGGTACCTTATTGTGATAGGTAAACCTAAGGATGTATGGTACCTTATTGTGATATGGAAATTTAAGGATGTATGGTACCTGGTTATTTCTGTGATATGTAAACTTAAGGATGTTTGGTACCTTATTGTGATATGGAAACTTAAGGATGTATGGTACCTTATTGTTATATGGAAACTTAAGGTTGTATGGTACCGGAAACTTAAGGCTGTATAGTACCTGGTTATTTCTGTGATATGGGAACTTAAGGATGTATAGTACCTGGTTATTTCTGTGATAAGGAGACTTAAGGCTGTATAGTACCTGGTTATTTCTGTGATATGGAGACTTAAGGTTGTATAGTACCTGGTTATTTCTGTGATATGGAGACATAAGGTTGTATAGTTCCTGGTTATTTCTGTGATATGGAGACTTAAGGATGTATAGTACCTGGTTATTTCTGTAATATGGAGACTTAAGGCTGTATAGTACCTGGTTATTTCTGTGATAAGGAGACTTAAGGCTGTATAGTACCTGGTTATTTCTGTGATATGGAGACTTAAGGTTGTATAGTACCTGGTTATTTCTGTGATATGGAGACTTAAGGATGTATGGTACCTGGTTATTTCTGTGATATGGAGACATAAGGCTGTATAGTACCTGGTTATTTCTGTGATATGAATACTTAAGGCTGTATAGTGCCTGGTTATTTCTGTGATATGGAGACTTTAGGCTGTATAGTACCTGGTTATTTCTGTGATATGGAGACTTAAGGATGTATGCTTACTTGAAAATCCGTCTTGACTCAATGAAATAGTCAATATTACATAAAATCGTCTTTAATATCATGTTTTGATTTTGAAATAAAAGAATGGAATAAAAAACCATAATATTTGGTGTACTAGAGTTTATTTTTTTTAACATCCCCAGTGCCTAACTTTGATGGTTTATTGATGACATATTTCAAACACGCATACATTTACAAACCCTTCCAGTAATTCTGAAATATTAATTAATTGTTCTTATCAACAACAACAAAAATCACAAAGGTAGATAACTCTAACATAAACCACAAGTATCATGTGTATCATTGACTTTCCTTTGGTTATCGTTTGATTAGGTTTAATATTGATTAACGTCCTTTTACAGCTAAGGTCATTTAAAGACATGCCTCATTGAGTGTTATGTATGCGTGCTTGTGTATTTGCCTCTTTGTAGTGTATTTGCTTACTTGCAAAGCCAAGACCTGATGCTGACTTTATAGTGTGACTTCAATTAAATTCCATGTCGAAGGCACCGAGCACAATATTCCACCCAGTCACATTTTACTGACAATGGGTAAACCAGCTGTTGTGATAACCCTAAATGATAATTTTTTAGCAGGGAATAATAAGTGTGATTTTAAAGGACTTTAGTATGACCCTTTCTGGGAACAGAATCCATTGCCTTCCTCACTTTGGGTGAACTTTCAACACTTAGGCCAAAAGTAATTTATGTTTCTATGCAAGGCAACTAGCAAGCAAAAAGATTGTCAGGAATTAGAGAGAAAATGTAAGGATCCAATACTTTACAAGGGATGCAGCATATTTTCTTGGTCACTTATGTGTCTCCGAAGTAGAGGGCACATACACAGATCCCCGGTTCTAAAGGGGGATCCCACATGAGTTGACTAACAGCAGGTACATGTATATAAGATTCTTTCATGCATAGGGTGTAAAACGGATATTCCACCCTATGGGTTTTCAAATTTGGTAAAACCTGAGGCTTTGCCAAGGATTTTGCCAAATTTAAAAAATCCTGAGTGGGGGGGAAACTTCCTTATCCTAGACTCCTCGATATGAAAGGGTATTTTTCTCTCATTCCAACTACAAGAATAAGCTCAGAAACCATATATGCATTTGGACTGGCTGCCATTTTGAAAATATCAATTTTCCCCTGAGCTTTTTTGACAAATACGAATCCGTCAGTGAGACTTAGCATACCCTCATATATGCAAACAGTGTTTGTTAAGTAAGATTAATCGCGTCCCCTTTCCGCATTGTGGCATCAGAGTTTTCCAAATTTGTGACGTCATGTCATGTGAAATGGGACGCGAGATGGTTTTTGCACCCCTTTCTTACCCTCAGGGACAGCTCTAGCTTACACACACGGAAATGAGCGATATGCTTTTCTCGATCCCCTACCTTTAGGAAAAATATGGTTTTCCCATACACCGGCACCTTGAAACTTGCGTGCTGACATGTATCATGTGATGTTTTGAAAATTGAAAAAAAAATATGTCAAATTCATAGTTAAAGTACATGTACTGTAGTATGCTATATATGTGTCAGACTTTGAAATGTTTTGTCTGTGAAACAGGTGCTGGTCTATTTAGTTTTATTACACTCTCAAGGTTATTATATTTACTGCCAAACCTGACTAATCAGACCCCTGTATATTTTGACACCTTCTATAAGCTGACATAATGCTGTAATCCTATTTCTTATGAAAACTATGTGTATACTCTGACATCTTTCTAAACTGGTTTCTAAAACAATCTTTATTAATTTTACAACAATTATGAAACAACTTGTTACAGCTTATATTACTTACTCTAAGTCAGCCTGGATGTTAGGACATTGGGGATCTTACTGGGGGAGGGAACCGTAGTATCCGGAAAAATATCACGTGGTCGGGCAGATAAATATTATTTTCCAACAGACCAACACTCCTCCAAAAACCTCCCAAGTATATGTACTGGCAAACAAGCGAGTCAATAATCTTTCAGTCCGCAAGCAGCCTTTGTTAATGACCTTTTCCAACCTTATTTATTCTGTTAATTATTTCTTTAAATGTATCTAAATTTTAAAGAATTGTTAAAAATATGTATGAATAAGGTAAATAAAACATTACAATAACTTGCATATAAGCTTTTATAAATTTCCAGCTGGGAAAAGTGACCAAGGAAAGACAGACATCCCTCTGGTGCCTTCACAATTATCTGCTTCTTCCAATTCAAAATGTTGCATAAATTTAGCTTATAGTTTTATGTTATTTACGGTACTTAGTTTACATTTTGTATGGTTCATAACAAAAACCTGCTGTGTAATTTCAGATTACCAGAGGGAGGCAGTCAGGGACAATGATTGAGTTCTGGTCTGCAGTGTTTGGGGTGTTGGGATTTCTCATCACCTGGCAGTTGTTTCGACCTCAAAGTGCCCCTGTATGTGGGGTGTACAGACAGCCAGGTAAGTACCCAGATATTGATGATGTCAACAGATATGTTGGGTATACATGCAGCCAAATACCCAGGTACTGGTGATGTCATCAGATATGCAGCCAAATACCCAGGTTCTGGTGATGTCATCATATGCACAGACAGCCATGCAAGTACCCATGTATTAGTGATGTCATCAGATATTCAGCCAAATACCCAGGTACTGGTGATGTCATCAGATATTCAGCCAAATACCCAGGTACTGGTGATGTCACAGGGTTGTATAGAAGCCAGGTTAGTACTGTAGTGTAAGTGAAAATATCTATCATGATGCATGACTCATGATGAATATCGCAAAACATTGAGCTGCTTAGTTAAAGAGAGTTTGATGCTTTCTGACACAGGAAAATGGTTCTGGCTCAAGAAGTTGGTCTTTTTGGTGATTTTCAAACTGCGGCAACGTAATCACAAGAATGCAGCGAAGCGTCTCAGAAAATCTCAGGATATGTTGGATAAGAACCGAGGCTACGGAGCCGGAATGCTGGATCCAACCTCTATGGAAACAGTTGCTCCATTAGATCCGGATCCATTTGTGAGTACAAAATTGCACTTTGGGTACCTTGCAGACTCTACTCTTAACATGTATTGGGATATACAATATAAATATATATACATACATTCCTGAAGTTGCCATTATTCTAAAAAAATATATTTTAAAAACCTAAGATTACAGATTTTTTCTTGATGTGTGTATTTTGTATCACTTCATTTTTGAGGAAATCACTTTAAGCTCACCTCTCCAACGAGCAAGTCATCTTATGCCGTGGTGCAGTGTCTGTGGTCTGTTGTCTGACATGTCTGTCAACTTTTCACTAAAAACCCTACTTGTCCAGAATGGCTGAATGAATTTTGACCAAATTTGGTGTGGAGCAATGCTAGGCTACGGAGAATCAATTTTGTGTAAATGAAGGGTGTGACCCCTCCTCCTCCTTGAGTAGCTGTGAAGCATTCACACAAGTTTATGAAATATGTCCTTAAAATCCATTTGTCTGTTTCATATAAAAAAAAAAACCATAGCAGGTGAGCTTTTAAGGCCTCTGGGTCTCTAGGCCTCTTGCTTTTGATTGTTCAAAGCAAGAAATTTCCTTAAGGATCACTGTGCCACTATCAAAAACTGTAACTTTATGCATTGGATTTTTGTTTCTGTCATATCAATGGCTTTAACAAATCATTTCTGAATAGCAACCTTTACCTAAGGAAATGTTCCACAGAGGAAACAGAAATAATCAACAACAATGCTCTATGTTAAATAGCAAGAGAATTAAATGGCAGCAGGGCCAAACCAGATTTCAATGTTTAGACCTCTTTAACTCTGATGGGCACTCTAACTTATCTGAATACCTGCATCAGTAGTCAGCTGACCAAGATCTTCGCTTATCTGGTTCAACCGGTTCAACCCTCTGAACTTGTAAAGGAAATGGCAGGCTCATGCAGATCTGAAACGAGGTTGACCTCAGGAATATTCGGCATGTGTAGATTGAGGGGTCCAGACATGCCTGACCGAAACTAAAATGCTGACTATGGCTAGTTTGCATTATTTCTTTATGAAACACATGTATGTTTTTGGATATGTTATATAAGTGGTCGCTTGAAAAAAGGACATATTGTTCTTGTGTGATGAAAACCTATCGAGCTAGATGTATTTATTTGTGAACCGCCGTGTCCCTGTGCATTCTCGATGTTGTTTACGCGCTTGAGTGAGTTGGCCTTGACCTAGCCCTGGTCAAAACACATAGGTGATGCAGACAATCTCTGGGTGATTGACAGGTAGGGGCGGGGCCTATGGGTCTGAAGCTACATGAAAGCAGACCATTATTTGTTAGTTGTAAGTATACTAGAGAGGGAGCTTTCAATGATGGGGTATGTCTGAATAAGACTGTTACCCATTACGATGGCTCAATCGAAAGTATCATACCTTACAAGGGCAAGCTTCGGGTCTGCTACATTGATAGATCACGGGCACTGTGAGAGCTCGTTAGATTGCTATAGGGACCCTGAGTGGTCAAGATAACTCAGGGTTAGTTCTATAGATTGTACATCAGTTGTACATGTAGTGCTGCCTGAGCTACCATTGTAGCGAGACATCTGCCGTACTGAGCTATCCGAGCTATCGCCAGAGTACAGGTAGGGTGGTCGAGCCGTGAGAGGTCAGAGAGCGATCCGCCGCGTGTGTGTATATATGCACGTACTGAGCGATCAGTAGAAGGAGCGCTCAGTTAGATTAGTAAAAGGTGTTTTATTGTTCTATACGTAGTTATTTTGCATTTACTGTTACATTGATACTGCTTTGTATATCCCCTGTATATATTTATTAGTACAAGACGTACATGATCACAAGCAGTGATTGCTCGGACATAGGCAATGTTTCAGAGCTAGATAAACTTGTCTGTATATATTTGCATCTATACTAGAATATTGATACACCCCAATTGGGGTAGGTATACTCGCCGGAATCTCCAATGTGACTGGTACGGACCCTAGGGGAAACATCGCACTTCAACTTGGCTACACAAATGCAACCAAAGCCAAAACACAATTAAAGGGTGATCAGTCAAAATAAGATATTACAGTGGAACTCTCTAGTGTTTTGCCTGCGGTAGGACAGGAACCCTTAAGTGAAGGAACATTAGTCGTCTGGGCTTGTCCATTTTCTAAATGTCCTACTCACATGTTTTTTTTATTGACTCTCCCAGCCAATAACACTAATTAATTCACACATGTGTCAAAGTAATAACTAAAATAGCTTTACTGGAAGGTCTTTTAAACTCATAACTTGTAATATCCTTGTGGTAGAGTATTGATGGTCCTAGTCATTGAAACTGTGAAATAATAATGATAATAAATAAATGCTTACAGAAGATGTTATGTCTGCTGACATCTGGTCAGACGAAATCTCTGGTCAGACGAAATCTCGTCTGACATCTGGTGTCGTCGCCCCTTTGTGGACCCCGTTGCTGTATATCAGAACTTTACATCTGGTTTCTGGCCCTGCGTCTGGTGTGGGAGTGTAGGTCGCCACTTTGACATCTTCAGATTATTACCAACCCTCGCTGAATGTTTCGACCCTTCAAAATTATGACATCCTACAGTTGGCAGGTCCACAGTGGTACCATATCCAGCATGATGCTCTCTCGGCTTGCATTCACAAGATCCTGACTGCCTTCTGTCGGTCTTTACCACATATCCCCAGGGCGTGGAACGTCTTCCACACAGACTGGGCTGGGAATCAATGGCAACCCACTTCTACCGGAAATAGCCAGGTCTTCCATCCTCGTGACTGGCCGGTCTCCTTGAGCTCCCAATACTTGTTGCTCTTCCTCTCATGGGCCTTGTCGCATCTCTCTTCCCAGGACACCGTCAGTTCTATCAGGATGATTTACTTGTCTTCGGCTGACCGTAGTACCACATCTGGTCGAAGTGTTGTATGGACTACATTTGAGAAAACTAACTGCTTGCCAAGGTCTACTGTCTTCTGCCATGATGAACCACCTAGCCGTCTGCTAGTTTGATGTGATGATGGTCTGGGCTTTTCTCCTGCTCTAACAAACTAGATCCCTGTTTTCTTGGAACCTGTTGTTTGCTTGACTCTCCTCCTCTACCTCTCAAGTGTATCTACTAAGATTCGAAGAACCTGGTTGTGTCTCCAACGATATTGCCATTGCTGTAAACCCTCTCTGCATCCAGACAAGATGTGGCCATTGTAGCACTAACTCCACAAAGATTGCATCCTGGATCTTCTGTCAGGCCCCATTTCAGCAGATTAGTTGGCGATGGCGACACGTCATATAATAAATTAGATCTCATCAGGAATGAGATTCAATATGGCTCCATTCTCCAGAGCTCAGCCCAGGTAATTCGTCTCTCTGGAACATTCCATCTTGTCCATGCACCCTTATAAATATGTAAATAAATACCTAATTCTAGCGTCTCAAAAACAACATTATTATATATTTTCAGGGTATAGATGCTGTATATTTTGGTGGTTTTAACAAAGATGGCGTACGTGTTGTTGTTCGCTACTGTCGTCGTCATGAAAGGCGTGGGGAAATATGGGTATTTTTAGAAATACCTGGGATCGGAGTCTTGGAGCATCCGCTTCACCCAGACACTTACGTCGTCAACACAAATGGTCGGGACTACACCACAGGCGGCCTAAAGATCGAAATGGTAGAACCAATGAAAACATGGAAATTATCGTATGACGGCACTTTAAGGTAATTATAGGTGTTTAGGTATTTAAGATAAATACAAAAGTTGCTCAAATTTATAATGTCTTGTATGTTGGTGCTTTAGAGTAAGCATAGAAGATTCTTAAAACGACAGAATTTGTTGTATGACGTCACTTTATGGTAAAAATTGAAGTTATTGTGTGAAGATGTTTTTGTTTTTTTTGAGTTTAACATACAAAGTCCTTAAAAATGGTAGTTGTTACCAACATGATGGCCTTTACGGTAAATGTAAGTGTTGTGAGGTAGCAGTGGGAAGTAAATTCACCTTCTTTGAGAATGTTTCGTTACACCTAGGAAATGGATACACTGAAAACAGGCTAAAGATAGACATGTGCATGCTTTGATGAACGAGTACCTTGGTAAGACACAATAATCTGTAAGTCTTCTATTATAATCTTTATCAATTTCACATTTCAGACATGGGCTATGTAACAGTTTAGAAAACAAAGGTGAAAAACTTGTGCAAGTGAAATTTTCATTCAGGTTAGTATGAAAATATGTTTTCAATTTTCTGTTAAAATCTTGTTTAACTTTGGCCTTTAGAAGTGTCATTATTACTACATATGCATGGTATGCTTTTTACCAGGTATTTTCAGGAATATTTTGGCCCGCATATCTGCCCTCTGTTCCTTGGTTGTCATGGTTATACAACCCTGTGTATAGTACCAGGGTATGTCATGGGGGGATAATTCTAAGAGATCTAGTGTAAATATTTCAGTTACGTTCTTATCTTTCTATGCAATCGTACCACCAGGTGGTGTTGTTATACCGATCCATTCAGTTTTGACACGGATATAAGTCCATCAGCCATAGCAGACGCCATCGCCAGGGAAAGCTGGGACCAAGAATTCTGGAATAGATTAAAAAGGTAAAGAAGGAAGGAACCTTATCATTTATAAATGGTAATTATAGAGAGTGTTACTGTCACATTCTTTGAAATCCTTAAAATAGTAAGTTAGCTAAAGACACGTTTAAAATGTACACAAAAAGTGATGACACTTTTGAAATTAAGTACACAAGAAAAGATGACACATTTGAAAGGTACACAAGAACTGATGACACATTTGGATTTATACAAGAATTGGACTACAAGTAAGCCGACAACTGGCAAAGATGGTCATTATTTAAAAAGAAAAAATCCCAACAAATTTTCTTCAATTTAGTTTAAAGTTTTAATATAGCTGTATTATGCTGGTCATTTGATTATTGTCTGTTTTCAGTAAACATCAGACCCACTATGAACAGTGGGGTGAGATGTCCGGCTTACTACAGGTGGAGGGTTACGAGGATGTCCGGCTTACTCTCAACACAGTACGCGACCATTCTTACGGTAAAAACATTTCCAGATTTCTCTAGTATTTCAGTTAGGGGATAACCCTACTGTATTTTGAGATTTGCGATGGTATATCATGATTATACTGTTGCAAATTGAGTTTTACTGGCGTCGTGGAGTAGTAGGGGATAACCCTACTGTTCTTTGAGATTTGCGGCGGTATATCATGTTTATACTGTTGCAAATTGAGTTTTACTGGCGTCGTGGAGTAGTAGGGTATAACCCTACTGTATTTTGATATTTGCGACAGTATAATCACGATACACCGCTGCAAATTTCAAAATACAGTAGTTTCATCCCCCATTCTTATTCATATAAGCCAAAAACAACAAAAGAAACGTCAATTTTAAGACATTTTCGAGTGTTTTCTTCAAATTCTTGGTCACTCTGCAGTAGATCGATGACTTTAGGAATATTCAAACTGAGGTGGAATTACATTGACCATTTGAGGTCACGCTATGTCCGTGAAGTCATGTATAATCAATTTCATGACGTTTTAGGGTCAGTTGGGGTCATTGATGTCATTAACAATCGCCATCTGGGCTTCATGTGCAAATGAGAAATTTGCGGATGGTATATCGTGGTTATATGCTGTTGCAAATTACTTTGATTGACCAATCAAATGACGTGTTACATCTCAAATGAATAAGAATTATTTAATAATATGCTGCTTGCTTAAGGATCCCTGTGCCACATTAAAAATCTGTAGCTATGCATTGGAAACTGATTTCTATAACTCCGTCGAAGATGGGTCGTATTATGGTATACCTTACTTTGTCTGTCCTTCCTTCCAGGCGTCTGGGCGTCCTTCCTTTAACTTTTTTTTGTCATCTCTCTTCAGCCTTTAATTTCGCGTGGATTTCTATGAAACTTCATCCAGGGGTTAAGTAGTATGATAGCCTGAACAAATTTGTTTCGATATATTGTAGACTCAAGGTCAAGGTCACTGTTACTAAATAGATCAATTGCTAGAAAACCTTGTCTGGGCCATATTTCACGAACTATTTCATATAGAAACTTCAACTTTGGTATGATGGAACATCTAGGGGAGGAAAACTGCTGTGTTCCATAACTAGGTCACCGTGAGCTACTTTCTCAGAATTGTTAAATGCTAGCAGAAAACCTTTCCGGACCATATTTCAAAAATAATTTAGAGCCTTCAACACTAGTATGAGGTTACATTTAAGGGAGGAGAAGTGCAATGAACCTGATTTTCAAAAATTATTACATTGAAAATGAAAAGATTACAAATTGACGGGCGTATAATGCCACCGCATGGCGGTGCTCTTGTTCCTTTATACTAATAGCTTTAATAAATCATTTCTGAGAAGAAAACCATACTTTTTGGGACATTTATGAAAAAAAAATGAAGAGGATACCAGGTACATGATCTGTCCCTGTTGGGAATGAGTTAACGCATCAAGAAAGTATAAAAGACTCCTAGTCAGGGCGTTTCTCGTGAGCCCTTCCAAAATATCACAGCTATTTCTTTATGTTTTCTAGGAGTGCGAGACTGGAGAATGTTTCACCGATATGCCATCCACTTCATCTGTCTTGAGGTAGGCCAATTAACCTAGAAATACTAACAAATTGAATATCTATTTTATTTTTTCTTGACATTAGATTTTTAAATGATTTTTTTTCCCTAAGAAATATAGGTCAAGGCTATTAGTAACAAGATGGTATCTATATGATCTTTCACAGTAAAATATTGAAATGAATTACAGCAATAGACATGGCATCATGACATGCAACATCATATTGAAAACAGTATACATGTATATGACATCAAGATGGCAGCGTTAAAGAATTGAAGATTATGGATTTTTTTTTAATTTTATTTTTTTCAAATATTTGTATATATTCTTGGTTATGTGACAAAAAAATCTGGAATTGGCTTCTATTTCATGTGAGATTGATGTTACTCATCTGGACATTTCCCTTTAATTTTTAGCTTGAAAATCTCCTGGACTTATTTCATCAATCTCATTTGAAATAGAAACTCACATAAGATTTGGTAGTTATGTTATGTTTTATTACACCTTATATGAATTTCACCAAGTGATACACAATTACTGTATTTATCCTGCAATAAGCCCATGCCTGGTGATAAGCCCACCCTTGTCAAACACAGTTCAGTGAAATGCTTTAAACAAACGCTATTTCATAGTCCTGCAATCAGCCCATCCCCTATTTTGAGTTAAAAGTTTATGAGTTGCCCAGGGCAGTTTTTAATGTGCATTTAATGATGGTGGTTTGCAGTAATGCCCCCTGGGCTTATTGCAGGAAAAACACGGTAATATCAGGATCATATAGTTATGTGTTGCAATTTCATAACAGGGCAGTAAAGTATTAAAACCCTGTTTATGTTACAGAGTGGTGTCACTGCCCAAGTTGGTGTGGTCAGTCTGCCCTCTACAACCTCTTAGTAAGTTGTGTTAGTTAGCCATTTACCTCTTGTTTCATTTAGACCTTCATTACACAATCTCTGATACAGCTTACAAACTCACAGGTAACCAGACCAAAACTAGATACCTGCAAACCTTTCAACAATGAAAGTGATGATTGGTTATCATATGTTAATCTAACAAGAGTTATTAATTTGCGAATTGTATAAAGACATGAGGTTTACAGAGTGTCTTTTACCACTTGAAACTTAACTACCTCGAGTTAAGTAAACATGATAATCAACCATCACGAGTTAAGGGGCCTTTTTCTCCCACAACGTTTAGGCATTATATTTAGAATATGTTTAATTCGTTTGGGAATACAGTATTCCTGTTTCAGATCGGGGAAACAGCTGCTCTGAACTATCATGTCACAATGGAAAATGATGTTACAAAACATTGTTTCTTGTCATCATAATAAGAAGATTGACCAGTGAAATAATATCCTGGGTGTTACACACTAGTGGGTAACCAAAAATGTTTACCAACTCCTGGCAGCTTTATCCAAGGAGTCGGAAGTGAGGACACCTATAGTTGTTGTGGGAGAAAAGAAGTTCATAGATGGCCAAAATACAGGTCAAGCTTGCTAATTCCAGGCCATTCCAGTTTGTAAACTTCATCCAAGTCATCAAAATCAGTAGTGTGTCATTGAAACTATTAACTCATTCACCCCTGAAATTTCATAGTTAACTATTCCAACCTTTGAATTGGAAGAGTTCAAATGTGTCTTCAGGGGTGAATGAGTTAAAGACATTCCTTTTGATACAAATGTACACTGGACTTGCTTTTGCTCTCCGGAGACCAGGTAGCTCAATGGTAGAGTATCAGTCTAGATTTTGGAGGTTCCTGGGTTCGAATCCCAGTCTGACTGTGCATTTTCCTTCTCCTGTTATGCATAATATGTCTTTTCTAAGGAGTATTTTAATATCTAAAGCTTTAAAAAGATGAATAAAAAGAGTCAGTATTGGAATAAGCAGAGCAAATTCAAGTGATTTCAAACATATACTACAGTGTACAATCTACGCAGGTCATGGAGGTTATTTGAAGGTTGACCTACACAGGTGCAATGTGACTTTAACAGGAATGACACTTACACTACTGTAATAATTCTATTACAGTTTACAGGTGGGATACCTGAACTATCCCTGTGGTGCTATGTATGCTGTTTCCAGCTGTGATCTCAATTTGTGGGAAATTTCAGAAACACAGGAACCTGCCAATGAATATTCTTTCAGTTTTGTCGCTGGTAAGTTGGATTTACGAGGGATCCATCCCTGTACTGTCACTGGGAACAAAAATGACTTGATTATCAAAACTCCATTGATATATACTGTATAGTGTAATGAAGGTGAAAGTGATTGACAGCGATAAGATTCGGACAAAAATTGTTTTATTCTCTAGAAAGTATTGTAAGGAACACATTTTGAAAAGCTAAATGATAACTACAAGGAATGAAGGAAGATGCATTTTTGGTTGAAAACTGTTTTTTGCCTCTGTTATATCTCAGGTGGCGACACCTTCCATGTGGAAGTTAAGGGGGAGACCACTCCAGTTTGGTTCCACTGCCAGGATCGAGGAAGCAAAATTTTTGAAAAATTTTGCCAATACAAAGTCAACGGTAAAAAAGGATATGGACTGGTGGAGTTTCATTATAGGTAAAAAAAAATTTTTTTTTTTTAAATTGAAAATATTAACGATTAATTCCTGCTGACTCAGTAATTTTAAGATTTGCATGTTTTCTTGTTATGAAAATTTAACATAAATATATGCATACCGTTACAGATATTTCTCTCCTTCTGCTTAACTATCAGCATGAGCAAGCAAGTGCTGTTTTTCTTACAGCTTAATTTTTCTAATAACCAAAAAACCTGTATACACTTCCCTTAGATTTTCAAAACCAGTTTAGAATTTTGGATCGGTAATGGAAAATTTAACAAACTTCATAAAATTCAATTTGTACATGCAGAAATGAATTCAACTTGCAACATAAACATAACATGAAACATATAGTTCACCTGAGTTTTAGAATAAACAATTCTTAAGCAAGCTATAGCCAATTCACAGCGTTTTTTTAAGACAACATAAGCTTATTCAGAAAACATCATAAAAACATGTCAAAGGCTGAAAGAATAAAAGAAAAAATGGTTTTGAAATAAGTTGGTGGTAAATTCAAAGTTTGAAGCAAGTTGAAGGAAAGTCATTATATTGAGATTTTACAGTATGAGTATAAAGATCAAATAAAGAGCTGTGTAGGAGATACCATTGAGAATTCACGTTTGTTCATTTAAAAAGACATCTTTAATGAAACACTGCATTTATATTGTTCGATAATTTGTTGTTCTTTGATATTAATGTTTTCTAGCTGTATGTTACTTGACAGTGATGTGCCACGATTGTTTCACACTACGTCTTTTCCCATTTGATTTATCAGTGGCTTTGTTATTTAGATATCACTTTTATCCATGTATAGTAATTATAGTTTGACATCATTCGCATAGACACAATTGTAAATTTCACTGTAAAAATGTTTTTGCCAATTAACCAATTATGGTAAGAATTCAATGAAAATGGATAATTATATTAATATCACCAAGAGAAGCGGCAGATAATTCTCTAGCTCTGTTCTGATTTTTTTCTTTCTTTTTTTTTACTAAAAAAAATATTTTCCAAAAATAAATTTACAAAGAATTCAAAGGGAAAATGTGAAAGACTTATGTGTTTTAATTATCCATTTACAGAAATATTGAGGGTCCATCCTATGTCCAACCAGAGTCACTTCCCTTGCTTCAGGAGCCTTCAGCAGAAGAGGTCAAGGCCCAGACTGAGGCTCTGACCTTGACCTTTGATGAGGATGCTTGTAGAAGCAGTAAACTTGTGGGGGGCAAGGGGGCACAACTGGGTCAGTTGTCCTCCATACAGAATAAAGTGAGTTAGCTAGTATACAGGGTCAAATACTGGCCTCACCCCAAAATTAAGGGAGGTAATTGTTATTGAAGTTCTAAGGTTAAACGATATTAGTTTTCACCATCTCACAATTACGAGGCTACTCTACTTCTGATACATTCAGACATATGATAAGTATTTACTTAAAAGGTTGAGAAATATATTGATCAGATTTGTTTTGTACTATCGTAAAAATGGAACTTTTTATAGTATGTCAATATTTGCGCTTTTAACATTGAGAAAATTAGCATGTGAATATCAACATACAGATATATATATTTATAGATTTAGAAAATAAAACTTAGATTTCAAAACTATTGTCAATGTGAACAATGTCCATACATGATCAGTTTTAAGAGTCACAATACAAAAATTTCTACAACCCATAATTTCAACTTTTATGGTTTCGTACTTATAACAGGAAAACTTGATCACAGTTTAATTTTCATGCTATTTGCTCTCCCTAATGAGGGAAAATGTAGTTAAGCAAATATATTTAACAAATATGGATTTTATTGGTGATGGGAACTTTAATAGTTTTCGGAAATTGTTCCTGAAGTTCAAACACCAGATCTTTGACTAAACTCAGTTCTATGCTATAGGTATTGTAACATTTTATACAGGTGAATGCTATGGTACCTAGGGGCTTCAGTCTAACGTTGGCTGCCTTCGTCACACAGGTCGAGGTAAGGGACAATGAACATTCTGCCCTGCTTCATTTCAATGATTCTTGGCAAAGGTCAAGGTTACACCGAGAGGTCAAATACTTGTGTTTTTGTATTCGTATTCATGACCTGGCGATAAGTATGAAAACAGTTGAAGATTTATATGAAGGAACTTGGAATCAATTTGTAGCGCGTTGAGGTGGACCATTTAATCTCACACAAGCCCATTATCATTTCATTTTGTACGTGTTACACTGAGGTGGATTGTTCAATCTTTTATTTAAACTTATATTAATCACTCTTGTTGGCCCGGATGTTTGCGCGTCGGGGGTCTTGGTGTGGGAGGAAACCGGAGTACCCGGAGAAACCCCACGTGTTCAGGCAGGTGACCCCAACCTTTTTCACGTCCGATCGGGGAATCGAACCCCGGCCGCCTTGGTGAAAGGCAAGTGTGCTATCCACTGCACCACCTGACCACCCTAGAGTTCAATCTTTTGTCAGTTATGGGCGATTAATATGTATTATTCTCCTTTATGAATCGGTGGTCAATCTGTGAACTGTTATCAGGTGGATGGGGGTTTTCATTGAAACTTACATGAATGTTTACCAACATTTCATAAAATGATTTGTAAGGGATGAAGATCACAATTGTACTCCAGAAGGCTCTGACCAAAAGAGGTCTTATAATGGGGTACCTAGTGTAAAACCTTCAAAAAACATAATAGCTGGTAGATTTAGACCTATAAATATCATGAAATCCTCCACTATGACTGGGGGACACTTGCTCCACTGAGCTTTTACTTATTTGAAGATTCTGCTCAATTGTATGTGTTTCTGTTAAGTCACTTGCCGCTAAGATCAATGAGCCTCTCATCATTATATATATTGTTAATGTCTGTTTGGTAACCTTGTCAAGTATGGGAAATAACTGTGTAAGGTATGGGAGATGACTGTGTATGGTATAAGAGATAACTGTATCAGGTATGGGATATAACTGTGTCAGGTATGGGAGATAACTGTGTAAGGTATGGGAGATAACTGTGTAAGGCATGGGAGATAACTGTGTAAGCTATGGGAAATAACTGTGTCAGGTATGGGAGATAACTGTGTCAGATATGTGAGATAACTGTGCCAGGTATGGGAGATAACTGTGTCAGGTATGGGAGATAACTGTGTAAGGTATGGGAGATAACTGTGTCAGGTATGGGAGATAACTGTGTAAGGTATGGGAGATATCTGTGTAAGGTATGGGAGATAACTGTGTCAGGTATGGGAAATAACTGTGTCAGGTATGGGAGATAACTGTGTCAGGTTTGGGAGATAACTGTGTAAGCAAGGAGCAACATCATTGTATTCAAGTGGACATATGGTAAAGGAAAAAGGTGATGCAGCTTGGCCCAGCAGCAGGATAGCAATAGTATTTCCGGGTCTCTTAGAATAGTTCAACCCAGATGACCTTTACAACGTTGACGAGGCACCATTGTACTATCGCTGATGGATCGCTCAAAAAGTCGAAAGACCGTTTGACTGTCTTTGTCTGTTGCAATATGTCAGGCACAAACAAAAAGAAACTTACCCTCATAGGAATCTTTGATTGGACCATGCGACCAGGGCATCATCAAGATCATCAAGTATCACTACCGCCGCTATGCAGTTGACCGTATTATATTATTTAGAGCATTAAGATAATTTATGTGATACAACACTTAAGATATTTTCCCGTTATTTAATCGTAGTGTAACTTGTACTGAGGAAACTGATAAAAGTGGAATTCTCATACTGATCACTACGACGAAAAATTCATTTTCTTTGGAACAAACATCATGTTATTTTAATTTCATTATTGCATTAATGACTTCATCTTTTTGCATATTTCCTGATAATCTTTAGGATTGTATCTCTGTTTCTCCTCCTGGTACGTATTGAAGATTGATAGCGATCTCACTTCTGGTTCTGACAACCTGAAACGACCCAAAATAGCTTGATTGGTTCTTATGATATTTTTCTCTGGCAAATAAAATATCATAATAATTGAGTTCCAATGTAACTGTTTCAGGTATGGAAATAATTCTATCAAGACAAGAAAAAAATGTTTTTGAGATTTTTTTTAAACAATGATTTTGTTTGTTTCAGAACAATGGAGATATCATGAAAGCTGTTGACCATATTGTGAAAGCTATAAGGTATTGTGTGAGCATTCAGCAATAAAGACAAAGCTATAAGGTATTGTGTGAGCATTCAGCAATAAAGACAAAGCTATTAGGTATTGTGTGAGCATTCAGCAATAAAGACAAAGCTATAAGGTATTGTGTGAGCATTCAGAAATAAAGACAATATTTCTCTATAACAAAATATCTTTTCAAATATGACAGGTATAAAAGAAAACTTTTTCAAATTTTTCAAAGGGGAGAAAATGTAAGCCAAAACACTAAAAACAAGTCAAGTGTTTTCAACGACCCCTATTTGATAAAACAATAACATAAAATACCAAGTTTAAGCTATTCTATGAAATTAATTTATTGAATTAAAGCAAAAATAAATTGAACAGATTTTGCTGAATGCAGAAGTCCTAAATGAGGGTTAAAATCTCTCCTTTTAAAGAGACTTGGCAAAGTGGTTGGTCCCATATCCTTTTTGCAAAACCTGAAATACAAAGCAAAATATTCAGGTTTTAGTTGTGAATAAAGAGAAAAAAATGCTTCCAAGAATTGAAGTTTTTACATGTACAGGTGCAAATAGAAAATTGATAAAATAAATGCTGACTTTTAGGGATGCAGATGATGACCAGCTAAAGCTGGCCTGTTCTGACACAGTGGAACTCTTCGCCTCCATACCCATCGCCAAGGAGATCGAGGAGGTCATCATGGTTAAGATGAAGTACCTGTTTGGTCAGGACTGTTTCACAAAGCTCTTTGCTGTCAGGTCTTCTGCAACAGGTAATTAAGCTGTCCTAACCTAAATTGACAGAAATGTAACCATACTGTTAGATATTTGTTTTTATACCATGTCTGCTGTAGTTTTCAGCAACTGTAGACATTATTTAACTATTTTTTTTAAAATAACAAAAATGTGAAATAACATCATACAACATAGCAGTATCTTCGTTTATATTTTATGTCATCGGAGAAATAGAATATCCACCTAATGATATGTATTATTGTTTAAAATCATTCACATGATAAGGTCTAATCTACTTGCTAAAGCTCCCAATTTATACTTGTGAATCAACTCATTTATACTTGTGAATCAACTCCTTGTGAATCAACTCATTTATATTTGTGAATCAACTCCTTGTGAATCAACTCATTTATACTTGTGAATCAACTCATTTATCTTGTTAAGAATCATAATCAATCGTCACTCATTGAATATGTGTACATTTTTATCAGTGAAATTTTTCAATTTTATGACAAAGTTACATTTTTTGTTTTACCTAAGTGTGAAAAAAAATAACGGAACTATTTTTTCAAAAAGAAACCCTTACCATCCAGAGAGTGGATATTACATTGTACTTCAAAAAACAGCAGGAAAAAAGTTCCAGAGAACCATTGACAATGCTCTCATGTTTATATTGAATTTTATTTGATTCTTTATTTATATTTGTTATATTCAAACCTATGGAACGCCTCTTATCTACTTATTTGTTATTGAAATGGTTTAAGATACAGTATAGTTGCTAATATTCATGAAGGATTTAATTTCACGAATTTTGCGAATGCGTTAAAATTTGCAAAATTAAAACCCTCGTGAATATTTTGAGGTAGTTGCCATAACATCCAAGCTACACTCGTGATATCAATTAAGCTGAGGTCAAAACATCGTTTAGAGGGAACACTAGGCCTGTACAAAAAAATGTAGCAACGACCTACAAAAGAATTTATTAAAAACAACTCATTTACCTGTACACTCTAGGAACAGGTATATACCTGTGTCCAGTAATGATGTCTGGTTCTTCGTTGCTAGTAGTAACAAACACTCGAAACTTTTTGCGAGGTGTTCTGAAATAGACTTACAGAAATTGTCATCAGTGATATAAACCCCTACGAAAAAGGTCTGGACACAAAATTGGGAAATTTTAACCACGCGTAATTCAACAACTATACAGTAAATGATTGCATAATAGAACATTTCAATTACATCTTGCTTTGCTCAAGTTTATGTGCTGAGATATTGGGGAAAATTTTCAAAACTCATGAACTGCTTCATTTAATATGTCTCCCAAAGGTTTTGAACAAAGAAGAATTGCTTTACTGGTTTTATTGCACATTAAACAATATTGTTAGTACAAGGTAGGTCAATTCTTGCCTGTTATTAACACATATTCGTCACATTTTACAGGAGAAGATGGAAGTGAAGCTTCCTCAGCTGGACAAATGGAAACATATATAGGGGTCAGAGGTCATCCCGAGGTAAATACTTAATAAGGATTTTAATTCAATTGGGTCAATCTTTCCTGAATTTGTACTTGGTACATATTGTGAAGTTAGACAAATCAAGAAATAGTGAGATAATGCGGGCAATTTGTTTCCCACAGGGTTACAGGAGGCTAAATTGATTGACGTCTATGATAAATATCATGGAGTTGAATTCCAAGACTACCACATATTTATTGTCAATCACCTCAGCTTCAAAGACTTTGATATTTCTTGGAATGCTATTCTCATTGTTCAGGTTGATAATGTGTTTACTGTTGCTGTGTTTGCTGGTGTTCAGATCACATTAGGAAACTCTTATTATCCTATTATTGGGATTAAGCAGGCTATTTTTTTATTCTAGTATTAGGATTAAGCAGGCTATTTATTATCCTTTTATTGGGATTAAGCAGGCTTTTTATTTGTTTATAATTAATTCTTGCAGACAAGGCCTCAAGTCTGAGATTAAAATTTAATTTTAGTTGTTGACTTCAGATGATTTTTATTAATTATGTTAATAAGATGCACATTAAGGAAGTATGTCACAGAGATGGGTCAAGGTCAAAGTTCCCATTGCTATTTATGGTAACACATTGATCTCTTTGTTGTATGGTTGTTGTATTTTATGTTGGGGTAGATGTTGCATATCAAAACAGGAACATTTTCACCACAAACTGATGCTGAATTTATCACAACAGCAAATAATTTAATATAAAGCATACCAAATATAATAATAAATTTTGCATGAAAAGCAAAAAGTTTGGAAGGTAGGGAAGGACAAATTTGTTATGACAGTGATATTAGTTATCTTCCTTAATGGTTTTATAATTAGCTTGATATCCAATTCATCATTTATGACAGACCTTTCATAATTAGCTTGATATCCAGTTGTTATTCATGTCAGATATTTCACAATTAGCTTGATATCCAACTCATCATTTATGACAGACCTTTCATAATTAGCTTGATATCAAATTTGTTGTCCATGTCAGATATTTCACCATTAGCTTGATATCCAATTGTTATTCATGTCAGAAATTTCACAATTAGCTTTATATCCAATTTGTTATTCCTGTCAGATATTTCACCATTAGCTTGATATCCAATTCGTTATTCATGTCAGAAATTTCACAATTAGCTTTATATCCAATTTGTTATTCCTGTCAGTTATTTCACAATTAGCTGATATCATCATGTCAGATATTTCAAAATTAGCTTGATATCCAATTTGTTATTCATGTCAGATATTTCACAATTAGCTTGATATCATCATGTCAGATATTTCACAATTAGCTTGATATCCAATTTGTTATTCATGTCAGATATTTCACAATTGGCTTGATATCCAGTTGTTTTTCATGACAGATATTTCACATGTTTATATGGAACTCTTTTAGAACGGAGATATATTTTTTCTCAGTAAAGTAGCTTCCTTAAGTCTGGATTTTTCAGTGAGAGGTATATATTTTGTTAAGACTGAAGCCCTGTTTGTTGGTGATTTGTTCATACAGATCCTGGACTCTGTGAGAAAGTGTTGGGCATCTGCATTCACTTACCAGGCTGTTCAGTATCGCAGGTAAGCAAAGTTCATTATGTACCAGATCGGTGTAAAAGTAGCCGGTGAGAACATATTTAGGATAATACCATCAAGTTTAAATAAAATTTCAAAGAAAACATTACTGCTGCTACTTTTCTAAAATGTTTAGTTAAGTATTTTTTTTACAGAAGTTTTCCACATACAGAATCGTAATTGTTTGAAATTACAGTAAATGTATTTGAAAAACCCCAAATACAGATTTCAACTGAACTGTGGTGCTATCAATATTTTTAGGTCACCTGAGCTTTTCTCAAGTGACCTATTCTAATCGCTTTCCGTCCGTCGTCGTCCGTGGTGCGTAAACTTTTTACATTTTCAACTTCTTCTCAAGAACCAGTGGACGGATTTTTTTCAAACTTGGTCAGAATCATCCTACCCCAACCCCTTGGGCCAGGGTGGGGCCCCAAAGGGAAAATTAACCAATATTTCAAAAATCTTCTTCTCCAGACTCAGAGGTACTACAGTCCTTTTCTCTGCATGGAAAGAAAGATCATCAGGGGCTTTACTTAAATTGTAAATTTCAGGACCCCCAAGCTATTCGTTCTCCCTTGAGGAGGGGGTAAAGTTTACTATAGTTTATATAGGGAAATAACACTTTTGGGTATATTTTGACAACTTTCTGTAGGAAATTATTTTTTACTTGGTGAGAATTATCCTTGGAGTAGGATGGTTTCAAATTGTAAAATTGAGATTCCTACCCCAACCCCTGGGGCCAGGGCGGGGCCCCAAAGGGAAAATTAACCAATATTTCAAAAATCTTCTTCTCCAGATCTAGACTCAGAGGTACTACAGTCATTTTCTCTGCATGGAAAGAAAGATCATCGGGGCTTTACTTAAATTGTAAATTTCAGGACCCCCGAGGTATTCATTCTCCCTTGGGGAGGGGATAAAGTATACTATAGTTTATATAGGGAAATAACACTTTTGGGTATATTTTGACAACTTTCTGTAGGAAATTGTTTTTACTTGGTGAGAATTATCCTTGGAGAAAGATGGTTTCAAATTGTAAAATTGAGATTCCTACCCCAACCCCTGGGGCCAGGGTGGGGCCCCAAAGGGAAAATTAACCAATATTTCAAAAATCTTCTTCTCCAGATCTAGACTCAGAGGTACTACAGTCCTATTCTCTGCGTGGAAAGAAAGATCATCAGAGGCTTTACTTAAATTGTAAATTTCAGTCCCTCGAGCTATTCGTTCTCCCTTGAGGAGGGGGTAAAGTTTACTATAGTTTATATAGGGAAATAACACTTTTGGGTATATTTTGACAACTTTCTGTCGGAAATTGTTTTTACTTAGTGAGAATTATCCTTGGAAGAAGATGGTTTCAAATTGTAAAATTGATCCTACCCTAACCCTAGGGGCCAGGGCGGGGCCCCAAAAGGAAAATTAACCAATATTTCCAAAATTTTCTCCTCCAGACTACTATAGCTTATATAGGGAAATAACACTTTTGGGTATATTTTATCCATTTTCAGGAGAAAATTACTCAAACTTAGTCAGAATCATCTTTGGTGAATGAGAGTATTACTTTGTAAAATTGGGATTCCTGCCCCCTCCCCAGGGGCTAGGGTGGGGCCCCAAAGGGAACATTTACCAATATTTTCAAATTCTTATCCTTTGATGACATGACAAGTATTGTATTTCACTTAGTTTACATGCTGATTTCCACATCACATCTACACAATAAAATAAATCTACCAGTACCTATAATATAACTCAGGTGACCGCTAAGGCCCTTGGGCCTCTTGTTAATGCACAGCATCAAAATGAGACAAGCCTTACTTTATAAGGGAAGTAACTCTAAAATCAGGATCAATTTCTTTAGGTTGTTTTATCTTTAACATACACAAGGGAGAATACTCCAACTAACAAGAACGGTTCTGAAGTGGAACTGTTATTTGTAATTATACTTTGTGGTTATTCTCTACCTTACCAATTATGTATTGCAGCAGTATTTTAAACAATTTCACAGCACATGATGTTTGAATAGACTTCAAGCAATAATTTCAGTCAAGTGAAAGTCATGCATAATTCCTTTTTGTACGCCCGTCGAAGAAGGGGACGTATTATGTTATCACGTGAGCGGGCGGGCGGGCGG